>NW_027101316.1:12500-22500 GCF_029633855.1 Hoplias malabaricus
TGCCGGGGGGATGGGTTCAGGGAGATCCCACCGAGGCCGGCGAGCACCGGCCAACGCCCTGGGGGTGAGTAAGCCCCTTTGACTCGCGCACGCACAATCAAAGCCTTCAACGATCAATGGTTTGTTTAACGACCCGGCGGGCGGCTCCGGCGCCACTCTCCCCCCCGCGAACGAGGGGGGCGGACCGGGGTACCTATGCACCTAAGGCGGTCCTCGCATAACCCCGAGTTCCGAAGCCGGCTCGCTACGTCCACCCACCCGGAGGGGGGAGAGACTCACGTCGGCCGACTACGAAAGGTACGAGGCTTCTGCGGTCCATACCTTGAAGGTACCCGCCGGGGGAGGTTTGGCCTCTCGAGTCCTACTCGACAACCGGCACGGACGGCGGGCGCCGACCGCGGCCAGGTCACCGTTATTGATCCTTCCGCAGGTTCCCCTACGAAAACCTTGTTACGACTTTTACTCCCTCTAGATGTCCGGGTTCGATCGACTTCCCATCGCCCGGAGGCGACCCCCGTTCGAGGGCCGCCCCGGGGACGGTCCGAGGACCTCACCGAGGCATCCGATCGGTAGTAGCGACGGGCGGTGTGTACAAAGGGCAGGGACTTAATCGACGCGGGCTGGTGACCCGCGCCTACTTGGAATTCCTCGTTCGAGGGGAATAGTTGCAATCCCCTGTCCCCAGCGGGGAATGGCGTTCATAGGATTGCCCGCACCTCTCGGCGTAGGGTAACTTACATGTTGAACCAGCCATTGTAGCTCACGTGCGACCCCGGACTTCTAAGGGCATCACAGACCTGTTATTGCTCCATTTCTCAAGTGGCTTCTGTGCCACAAATCGCTCTAAGAAGTTTAGCCACCGACCGCTGATTCCCACCGGGCGAACCCCAACCTTCAGGCCCGCGGTAAGCGGGAGGGCACCGGGGAGGGGAGAGGGAAGGCGAAGGCGAAGGACGGACAACCCACACCCGGAGAGCGGAACGAGGTGCGGACGGCATCGGGGAGGGAACCGAACGCGAAGGGGAGAGGCCGGAGCCACCCACTCGACGCAGAACTGAACCCCCGTCAACCGCATCACCTCCCCGAACCGATCCGGGGTAGAACCGGACCCCCGCCGAAACCCCCAACACCCCCACCCCGATGGGGACCCCCCGCGAACGGGGACCTTCGGGGATAGAGTCCGACCCAGGAGAGGGGCCGTGTAACTACTTAAAGGATGGGATCTCGTTCGTTACCGGAATTGACCAGACGAATCGCTCCACGAACTACCAACGGCCATGCACCACCACCCACAGAATCGAGAAAGAGCCGTCAATCTGTCAATCCTTACCGTGTCCGGGCCGGGTTAGGTTCCCCGCGTTGAGTCAAATTAAGCCGCAAGCTCCACTCCTGGTGGTGCCCTTCCGTCAATTCCTTTAAGTTTCAGCTTTGCAACCGTACTCCCCCCAGAGCCCAAAGACTCGTGGTTTCCCGGACGCTGCCCGGCGGGTCATAGTCGTTAACCCAACGCCGCCGGATCGCGGGTCGGCATAGTTTACGGTCGGAACTACGACGGTACCTGATCGTCTTCGATCCTCCGACTTTCGTTCTTGATTAATGAAAACATTCTTGGCAAATGCCTTCGCTTTTGTCCGTCCCGCACCGGTCTACGAATTTCACCTCTCTCGGTGCGGTACGAATGCCCCCGGCCGTCCCTCTTAATCATGACCTTTGGTCCGTCAAACCCACGAAATAGGACCAAGAGAGCGGTCGGATACCCCCCCGGCTCGGGGAACCGTGCGGCGGCCAGAAAACGGCCCCGCCCGGCCGCCTCGCCGAAGAGCTCCGACTCGCCCCCCATGGGAAGGCCTTATTCCATTATTCCTAGCTCAGTCCATTCAAGGCACGCTTCGGCCTGCTTTGAGCACTCTGTTTTGTTCAAAGTAAACGCACCGGACCCTTCCGCCCCCCACGTATTCAACCGCGGCGGACGACCCAGCTAAGGGCCTCTCCGCGGAGGAAGGGAGCAGAGGACACCGGATGAGTAGGGACAAGGTCCCGCGACCTCCACCCAGAGACCCGCGGGGGGTCCCCAACCCCCCCGGAGAGGGGCAGCTTCCCACCGCGAAGTCCGGACGGGCAGAGGCCCGGCAGCCGGGACCCGTCCCCGGATCCAACTACGAGCTTTTTAACTGCAGCAACGTTAACATACGCTATTGGAGCTGGAATTACCGCGGCTGCTGGCACCAGACTTGCCCTCCAATGGGTCCTCACCCACGGACGTAGATTGAGTTCATTTCGGTCCCGAAACCTTCAAACGGGGCCTCGCACCGATATTTTTCGTCACTACCTCCCCGTGTCGGGAATGGGTAATTTGCGCGCCTGCTGCCTTCCTTGGATGTGGTAGCCGTTTCTCAGGCTCCCTCTCCGGAATCGAACCCAGATTCCCCGTTACCCGTGGTCACCACACGTAGTCCCGTAGACTACCGTCGAAAGTTGATAGGGCAGACACTCGAATGAGACGTCGCCGCCCCGAAGGGCTCTGCGATCGGCCAAAGGTTATCTAGAGTCACCAAAGCGGACCCGACCGGAGTCGGGAGGGGGTTTTTTGGTTCTGATAAATGCACGTATCCGTGGGGGGCGCCGAGGGGGGAAGGTGAACCAGTCACCGACCACCTCGAAACGGCACCCCCACTTCCAACGCTTCGTTTGCATGTATTAGCTCTGGAATTACCACAGTTATACCAAGTAACGTGTGGAGCGATCAAAGGAACCATAACTGATTTAATGAGCCATTCGCAGTTTCACTGTACCAACGCCCGTGTGTACTTAGACTTGCATGGCTTAATCTTTGAGACAAGCATATGATACTGGCAGGATCAACCAGGCCGATCCCTCTGGTACTCAAACCCGGCTTGGGGAAAGAGAGAGAGTCGGTGGTGCGTGGAACTCGACCCCCCGAAGGAGGAAGAGACGCGCACCGCGGAAAGGCTTTTCGAACGAGACCCCCCGGAGGTGGGTCTGCAATCGGGGGTTTGACTACTTGGAAAATGTACGATTCAAGGCCCGGACGGTGCAGGCTAGGGGCCGGTTCCTTCCCTCAATAGGATCCCGACCCTAAGGCACCACCGACTCGGACCTTTTAACGGACCCAAACTGCGGTGGAAATTAGACCGACGGATCGGCTAAGTCTCCCTCGGAACGATTCTGGGACAAGCGGACCCCCTGTTACGGGGGGTCCACGAGCCATGGAGGCTGGAGCACGTGGCGGGGAGGATCGTTCTAAAAGCCGGTATTATTTCGGATTAGAAGCCTGCCCCTGGTGCTCCGGGTATGCCGCATTTCGAACGGGCGTAAAGGACGTCCGTTTAAGGGAAGAGAATGGAAGAGAATTTCCTGGCCCCCTCAAAGCGCGAGGAGGTCGGCATAGGTTTTACGGTACGCCCCCCCCGGAGCCGTCTGATGTTCAGAAGACGAAGGGTTTTGCCCCCAATCTCGTAAGGTCGAGGGCTCACCACCGAACTTCCAGCCGCGGTCCTTGGTAGGACCGATACGCGGACAAGCCGCAAAATCCTGGCCCCCTCGCAGTGCGAGGAGGTCGGCAAAGGTTTTACGATTCGCCCCCCGGAGCCTACGGTTAGTTTTCTCGATTTAAGAAGACGAAGGGGGTCGGGGCCCGGGAACCGTAAACCGAGCGCCTCTTCCCCTGCGAACTTCCAGCCGCGGTCCTTGGTAGGACCGATACGCGGACAAGCCGCAAATCCTGGCCCCCTCGCAGTGCGAGGAGGTCGGCAAAGGTTTTACGATTCGCCCCCCCGGAGCCTACGGTTAGTTTTCTCGATTTAAGAAGACGAAGGGGGTCGGGGCCCGGGAACCGTAAACCGAGCGCCTCTTCCCCTGCGAACTTCCAGCCGCGGTCCGTTTAAAAAGACCGATCCGTGACACCTCTAATGCGCTCTTTGCCTCCGGCCGTTTCCAGCGCGGGGGCCCGGTGGTGCGCTCCCAAGTCCCCGCGGAGGGGAAAATCTGGGAGATCCCACATTAGACCAAGCGGAACGCCGGTCTTCGCCTCGGGGGTTTGTATGCCCCTTTCGACTCGCGCACGGGCAAGAGTTAGGTTAGGAACGGGGACAACTGCCGGCGGGCGGCCCGTCGCACCCACCCCGCAAGTGGGCAGGTGGTCGGTGGCCTGTGGACCCGCCGCTCGGATTCGTTTATAGTAGGAACCATAACGGGGTACAACCCTCATACGCTCGACCCCCTCACGCCCAGAGAAGTGTTCACCTCCCTGGGCATATATCGAACGAATCATCGGGATTGAAGGGGAGGCCACCCAAACCATCCCCTTAGCCCAGAGGGGTGCCAGTCCTCGGGCTTCGGTATTCGCATCACCGGGGTCTATGGAGGTCTCGACTTAGGTTTTGAAAACCTCCAGAGGGGGGGCCGGATTAACCACCACCCTAGCCCAGAGGGGTGCCAGTCCTCGGGCTTCGGTATTCGCATCACCGGGGTCTATGGAGGTCTCGACTTAGGTTTTGAAAACCTCCAGAGGTGGGGCCGGATTAACCACCACCCTAGCCCAGAGGGGTGCCAGTCCTCGGGCATGTCACTTCGCATCACCGGGGTTCTATGGAGGTCTCGACTTAGGTTTTAAAAACCTCCAGAGGGTGGGGGCATATCTTATCCCCACCCTAGCCCAGAGGGGTGCCAGTCCTCGGGCATGTCATTTCGCATCACCGGGGTCTACGGAGGTCTCGACTTAGGTTTTGAAAACCTCCAGAGGGTGGGGGCATATCTTATCCCCACCCTAGCCCAGAGGGGTGCCAGTCCTCGGGCTTCGGTATTCGCATCACCGGGGTCTACGGAGGTCTCGACTTAGGTTTTGAAAACCTCCAGAGGGTGGGGCCTGACTTACCACCAACCCTTAGCCCAGAGGTGTGCCACTCCTCGGGCATGGAATTCGCATCAACGGGGTCTACGGATGTCTCGACTTAGGTTTTGAACACATCCAGGGAAGCAGAGCGGACATTCCCATTATTTCAAGCCCATCGGGAAGCCACTCCTTTGGGCATAGCGTTTCGCATCGCTGTTACCCAAACTTACGTCTGATTTAATGCCTCCCTAATATCCCGACGGCACCAGGCTGAGAAACCATATGCCCACAGGATTTGAGGCGTTGGAACCTCGTTCGCATAGCCGACAACGATGAACCTCCCTCGGACTCGCTACGAGGCTTGAGGAGGGTCCTGATTTTCTTAAAATCTCAGGTGAGGGACTTAGAAAATTTTCACTTTAAAACCACAGACCTCCAGAGGAGAGACCGGGCTTATCACAACCTTAGCCCAGAGGGCGTCACTCCTCGGGCATGTCACTTCGCATCACCGGGGGTCCATGGATGTCTCGACTTAGGTTTTGAACACATCCAGAAGGGGGGGCCGGATTAACCACCACCCTTAGCCCAGAGGGGTGCCAGTCCTCGGGCTTTAAATTCGCTTCGCCGGGGTCTATGGAAGTCATTTTTTAGACCTCCAGAGGGGAGGCAACCCAAACCATCCCCTTAGCCCAGAGGTGTGCCACTCCTCGGGCTTGTGTATTCGCATCACCGGGGTCCATGGAAGTCATTTTAGACATCCAGAGGGGAGGCCACCCTAACCATCCCCTTAGCCCAGAGGGGTGCCAGTCCTCGGGCTTTAAATTCGCTTCGCCGGGGTCTATGGAAGTCATTTTTAGACCTCCAGAGGGGAGGCAACCCAAACCATCCCCTTAGCCCAGAGGTGTGCCAATCCTCGGGCTTGTGTATTCGCATCACCGGGGTCCATGGAAGTCATTTTAGACATCCAGAGGGGAGGCCACCCTAACCATCCCCTTAGCCCAGAGGGGTGCCAGTCCTCGGGCTTTAAATTCGCTTCGCCGGGGTCTATGGAAGTCATTTTTAGACCTCCAGAGGGGAGGCAACCCAAACCATCCCCTTAGCCCAGAGGTGTGCCACTCCTCGGGCTTGTGTATTCGCATCACCGGGGTCCATGGAAGTCATTTTAGACATCCAGAGAGTGGGGCCGGTCTTACCACCACCCTTAAGCCCAGAGGGCGTCACTCCTCGGGCATGAAATTCGGATTACCGGGGTCTATGGATGTCTCAACTTAGGTTTTGAACACATCCAGAGGGGAGGCCACCCAAACCATCCCCTTAGCCCGGAGGTGTGCACCTCCTCGGGCTTCAAATTCGAATCACCGGGGTCCATGGAAGTCATTTTAGACATCCAGAGAGTGGGGCCGGTCTTACCACCACTCTTAGCCCAGAGGGCGCCACTCCTCGGGCATGAAATTCGCATCACCGGGGTCCATGGAAGTCAGTTTAGACCTCCAGAGAGTGGGGCCGGTCTTACCACCACTCTTAAGCCCAGAGGGCGTCACTCCTCGGGCATGAAATTCGGATTACCGGGGTCTATGGATGTCTCAACTTAGGTTTTGAACACATCCAGAGGGGAGGCCACCCAAACCATCCCCTTAGCCCGGAGGTGTGCACCTCCTCGGGCTTGAAATTCGAATCACCGGGGTCCATGGAAGTCAGTTTAGACCTCCAGAGAGTGGGGCCGGTCTTACCACCACCCTTAAGCCCAGAGGGCGTCACTCCTCGGGCATGGAATTCGCATCAACGGGGTCTACGGATGTCTCGACTTAGGTTTTGAACACATCCAGGGAAGCAGAGCGGACATTCCCATTATTTCAAGCCCATCGGGAAGCCACTCCTTTGGGCATAGCGTTTCGCATCGCTGTTACCCAAACTTACGTCTGATTTAATGCCTCCCTAATATCCCGACGGCACCAGGCTGAGAAACCATATGCCCACAGGATTAGAGGCGTCTGAACCCCTTTCGCATAGCCGACAACGATGAACCTCCCTCGGACTCGCTACGAGGCTTGAGGAGGGTCCTGATTCTCTTAAAATCTCAGGTGAGGGACTTAGAAAATATTCACTTTAAAACCACAGACCTCCAGAGGAGAGACCGGGCTTATCACAACCTTAGCCCAGAAGGCACCACTCTTCGGGCATGTCACTTCGCATCACCGGGGTCCATGGAAGTCTCGACTTAGGTTTTGAACGCATCCAGAGGGTGGGAGCCGGACTTACCACCACCCTTAGCCCAGAGGGCGTCACTCCTCGGGCATAAAATTCGGATAACCGGGGTCCATGGAAGTCAATTTTGACCTCCAGAGAGGGGGGGGGCCTGGCTTACCACCACCCTAAGCCCAGAGGGCGTCACTCCTCGGGCATGAAATACGCTACACCGGGGTCCATGGAAGTCAGTTTAGACCTCCAGAGAGGGGGGGCCGGGCTTACCACCACCCTTAGCCCGGAGGGCACCACTCCTCGGGCTTGAAATTCGCATCACCGGGGTCCATGGAAGTCTCGACTTAGGTTTTGGAAACCTCCAGAGGGGGGGCTGCACTTACCACCACCCTAAGCCCAGAGGGCGTCACTCCTCGGGCATGAAATACGCTATACCGGGGTCCATGGAAGTCCTTTTAGACCTCCAGAGAGGGGGGGGCCGGGCTTACCACCACCCTTAGCCCAGAGGGCACCACTCCTCGGGCTTGAAATTCGCATCACCGGGGTCCATGGAAGTCTCGACTTAGGTTTTGGAAACCTCCAGAGGGGGGGCTGCACTTACCACCACCCTTAGCCCAGAGGTTCATCACTCCTCGGGCATGAAATTCGGATAACCGGGGTCCATGGAAGTCAGTTTAGACCTCCAGAGAGTGGGGCCGGGCTTACCACCACCCTAAGCCCAGAGGGCGTCACTCCTCGGGCATGAAATTCAGATAACCGGGGTCCATGGAAGTCAGTTTAGACCTCCAGAGAGTGGGGCCGGGCTTACCACCACCCTAAGCCCAGAGGGCGTCACTCCTCGGGCATGAAATTCGGATAACCGGGGTCCATGGAAGTCTCGACTTAGGTTTTGGAGACCTCCAGAGGGGGGGCCGGGCATACCACCACCCTTAGCCCAGAGGGCGTCACTCCTCGGGCATGAAATACGCTATACCGGGGTCCATGGAAGTCAGTTTTGACCTCCAGAGAGGGGGGGCCTGGCTTACCACCACCCTAGCCGAGAGGGCGTCACTCCTCGGGCATGAAATTCGCTTCACCGGGGTCCATGGAAGTCATTTTAGACCTCCAGAGAGGGGGGGCTGCACTTACCACCACCCTAGCCGAGAGGGCGTCACTCCTCGGGCATGAAATTCGGATCACCGGGGTCCATGGAAGTCAGTTTAGACCTCCAGAGAGTGGGGCCGGGCTTACCACCACCCTAAGCCCAGAGGGCGTCACTCCTCGGGCATGAAATTCGGATAACCGGGGTCCATGGAAGTCTCGACTTAGGTTTTGGAGACCTCCAGAGGGGGGGCCGGGCATACCACCACCCTTAGCCCAGAGGGCGTCACTCCTCGGGCATGAAATACGCTTAACCGGGGTCCATGGAAGTCAATCTAGACCTCCAGAGAGGGGGGGCCGGGCTTACCACCACCCTTAGCCCAGAGGTGTGCTCCTCATCGGGCATGAAATACGCTTCACCGGGGTCCATGGAAGTCATTCGAGACCTCCAGAGGGGGGGCTGGGCATACCACCACCCTTAGCCCAGAGGTGAGTCACTCCTCGGGCATCAAATTCGCATCACCGGGGTCCATGGAAGTCAGTTTAGACTTCCAGAGGGGGGGCCGAGCATACCACCACCCTTAGCCCAGAGGTGTGCTCCTCATCGGGCATCAAATTCGCATCACCGGGGTCCATGGAAGTCATTCGAGACCTCCAGAGGGGGGGGCCGAGCATACCACCACCCTTAGCCCAGAGGTGAGTCACTCCTCGGGCATCAAATTCGCATCACCGGGGTCCATGGAAGTCAGTTTAAACATCCAGAGGGGGGGGCCGAGCATACCACCACCCTTAGCCCAGAGGTGTGCTCCTCATCGGGCATCAAATTCGCATCACCGGGGTCCATGGAAGTCAGTTTAGACCTCCAGAAAGGGGGGCCGAACCTACCACCAACCTTAGCCCAGAGGGCGTCACTCCTCGGGCTTCAAACTCCCATCGCCGGGGTCCCATGGAAGTCTCGACTTAGGTTTTGAACCGTTCCGGGGTCACCTCCAGTGAGATAACGCGGAAATCTCACTATATTCATGCCCACAGGCGAACCAGAGCCTTGGGCTTGTCATAGTTACATACGGTGTACCCAAACTTTCGTCTTTTCTAAAGGAACCCTAATGTCCTGACGGCACCGCACTGGAAACCCCCATGCCCTCTGAATTTTTACCTCTCCGAGGTGCTCCGTTTTGGGCTTGCTACCTAGGGCGAAGAGGGTCAGAAATTTTTCTAAGTCCTACTTTAAAACGTCCCACTGGGAGAACACTAGGGTTAGCACTTTGCCAAAAAATCACGGCTGAATGCAATTTTCACGCCTCGCACCCTTTGTTCGTTTAGATTTAACAAAAAAATCAACCGACCCCCCTTTTTAACAACGCTTTGCCGAATTTAGCTCACTTTTCCCGGCCTGGAATATCTCACGCTTGCCCCCCACGGTACTTACCTCCGGGGAAGACACCCCCGTCGCTGCCAACGCCCATGCCCGGCCCAGGCTCACCCGACTCGGCCTCGCTCGCTCCATCGCCCGCTCCAAACCTCCGGGGAGAAGACCCCCATCGCCGCCAACGCCCATGCCCGGCCCAGGCTCACCCGACTCGGCCTCGCTCGCTACATCGCCCCGCTCCAAACCTCCGGGGCTGGACCTCCACCAACCCAGCGCACCTCTCGAACCTATCCGGCCCACACTTAAGCACTCCTCCTCGGACTAAACCATCCAGCCCGCGCCGCTGGAACGAGCGCCCACTGGAAGACCCGAGCCCCAAACCCGCGCGCTTTACGGTTCTCTATCTCCCCGGGCTCGGAGCACTTTTCTCGGCCATGGGACCTCCAGGGGGGGCCCTTCATGGCTCCGTCAATATTCCTTTAAGTCTCACTCCGCCCACT
>NW_027101316.1:30000-40094 GCF_029633855.1 Hoplias malabaricus
GAGTTTCGCCCGGCGGTACGCTCCCGTCCACCACCGCCCCCTGTGCCGGGGGGATGGGTTCAGGGAGATCCCACCGAGGCCGGCGAGCACCGGCCAACGCCCTGGGGGTGAGTAAGCCCCTTTGACTCGCGCACGCACAATCAAGCCTTCAACGATCAATGGTTTTTTGGGTTTAACTACCCGGCGGGCGGCTCCGGCGCCACTCTTCCCCCCGCGAACGGGAGGGGCGGACCGGGGTACCTATGCACCTAAGGCGGTCCTCGCATAACCCCGAGTTCCGAAGCCGGCTCGCTACGTCCACCCACCCGGAGGGGGGAGAGACTCACGTCGGCCGACGACGAAAGGTACGAGGCTTCTGCGGTCCATACCTTGAAGGTACCCGCCGGGGGGGAGGTTCGGCCTCTCGAGTCCGACTCGACAACCGGCACGGACGGCGGGCGCCGACCGCGGCCAGGTCACCGTTATTGATCCTTCCGCAGGTTCCCCTACGAAAACCTTGTTACGACTTTTACTCCCTCTAGATGTCCGGGTTCGATCGACTTCCCATCGCCCGGAGGCGACCCCCGTTCGAGGGCCGCCCCGGGGACGGTCCGAGGACCTCACCGAGGCATCCGATCGGTAGTAGCGACGGGCGGTGTGTACAAAGGGCAGGGACTTAATCGACGCGGGCTGGTGACCCGCGCCTACTTGGAATTCCTCGTTCGAGGGGAATAGTTGCAATCCCCTGTCCCCAGCGGGGAATGGCGTTCATAGGATTGCCCGCACCTCTCGGCGTAGGGTAACTTACATGTTGAACCAGCCATTGTAGCTCACGTGCGACCCCGGACTTCTAAGGGCATCACAGACCTGTTATTGCTCCATTTCTCAAGTGGCTTCTGTGCCACAAATCGCTCTAAGAAGTTTAGCCACCGACCGCTGATTCCCACCGGGCGAACCCCAACCTTCAGGCCCGCGGTAAGCGGGAGGGCACCGGGGAGGGGAGAGGGAAGGCGAAGGCGAAGGACGGACAACCCACACCCGGAGAGCGGAACGAGGTGCGGACGGCATCGGGGAGGGAACCGAACGCGAAGGGGAGAGGCCGGAGCCACCCACTCGACGCAGAACTGAACCCCCGTCAACCGCATCACCTCCCCGAACCGATCCGGGGTAGAACCGGACCCCCGCCGAAACCCCCAACACCCCCACCCCGATGGGGACCCCCCGCGAACGGGGACCTTCGGGGATAGAGTCCGACCCAGGAGAGGGGCCGTGTAACTACTTAAAGGATGGGATCTCGTTCGTTACCGGAATTGACCAGACGAATCGCTCCACGAACTACCAACGGCCATGCACCACCACCCACAGAATCGAGAAAGAGCCGTCAATCTGTCAATCCTTACCGTGTCCGGGCCGGGTTAGGTTCCCCGCGTTGAGTCAAATTAAGCCGCAAGCTCCACTCCTGGTGGTGCCCTTCCGTCAATTCCTTTAAGTTTCAGCTTTGCAACCGTACTCCCCCCAGAGCCCAAAGACTCGTGGTTTCCCGGACGCTGCCCGGCGGGTCATAGTCGTTAACCCAACGCCGCCGGATCGCGGGTCGGCATAGTTTACGGTCGGAACTACGACGGTACCTGATCGTCTTCGATCCTCCGACTTTCGTTCTTGATTAATGAAAACATTCTTGGCAAATGCCTTCGCTTTTGTCCGTCCCGCACCGGTCTACGAATTTCACCTCTCTCGGTGCGGTACGAATGCCCCCGGCCGTCCCTCTTAATCATGACCTTTGGTCCGTCAAACCCACGAAATAGGACCAAGAGAGCGGTCGGATACCCCCCCGGCTCGGGGAACCGTGCGGCGGCCAGAAAACGGCCCCGCCCGGCCGCCTCGCCGAAGAGCTCCGACTCGCCCCCCATGGGAAGGCCTTATTCCATTATTCCTAGCTCAGTCCATTCAAGGCACGCTTCGGCCTGCTTTGAGCACTCTGTTTTGTTCAAAGTAAACGCACCGGACCCTTCCGCCCCCCACGTATTCAACCGCGGCGGACGACCCAGCTAAGGGCCTCTCCGCGGAGGAAGGGAGCAGAGGACACCGGATGAGTAGGGACAAGGTCCCGCGACCTCCACCCAGAGACCCGCGGGGGGTCCCCAACCCCCCCGGAGAGGGGCAGCTTCCCACCGCGAAGTCCGGACGGGCAGAGGCCCGGCAGCCGGGACCCGTCCCCGGATCCAACTACGAGCTTTTTAACTGCAGCAACGTTAACATACGCTATTGGAGCTGGAATTACCGCGGCTGCTGGCACCAGACTTGCCCTCCAATGGGTCCTCACCCACGGACGTAGATTGAGTTCATTTCGGTCCCGAAACCTTCAAACGGGGCCTCGCACCGATATTTTTCGTCACTACCTCCCCGTGTCGGGAATGGGTAATTTGCGCGCCTGCTGCCTTCCTTGGATGTGGTAGCCGTTTCTCAGGCTCCCTCTCCGGAATCGAACCCAGATTCCCCGTTACCCGTGGTCACCACACGTAGTCCCGTAGACTACCGTCGAAAGTTGATAGGGCAGACACTCGAATGAGACGTCGCCGCCCCGAAGGGCTCTGCGATCGGCCAAAGGTTATCTAGAGTCACCAAAGCGGACCCGACCGGAGTCGGGAGGGGGTTTTTTGGTTCTGATAAATGCACGTATCCGTGGGGGGCGCCGAGGGGGGAAGGTGAACCAGTCACCGACCACCTCGAAACGGCACCCCCACTTCCAACGCTTCGTTTGCATGTATTAGCTCTGGAATTACCACAGTTATACCAAGTAACGTGTGGAGCGATCAAAGGAACCATAACTGATTTAATGAGCCATTCGCAGTTTCACTGTACCAACGCCCGTGTGTACTTAGACTTGCATGGCTTAATCTTTGAGACAAGCATATGATACTGGCAGGATCAACCAGGCCGATCCCTCTGGTACTCAAACCCGGCTTGGGGAAAGAGAGAGAGTCGGTGGTGCGTGGAACTCGACCCCCCGAAGGAGGAAGAGACGCGCACCGCGGAAAGGCTTTTCGAACGAGACCCCCCGGAGGTGGGTCTGCAATCGGGGGTTTGACTACTTGGAAAATGTACGATTCAAGGCCCGGACGGTGCAGGCTAGGGGCCGGTTCCTTCCCTCAATAGGATCCCGACCCTAAGGCACCACCGACTCGGACCTTTTAACGGACCCAAACTGCGGTGGAAATTAGACCGACGGATCGGCTAAGTCTCCCTCGGAACGATTCTGGGACAAGCGGACCCCCTGTTACGGGGGGTCCACGAGCCATGGAGGCTGGAGCACGTGGCGGGGAGGATCGTTCTAAAAGCCGGTATTATTTCGGATTAGAAGCCTGCCCCTGGTGCTCCGGGTATGCCGCATTTCGAACGGGCGTAAAGGACGTCCGTTTAAGGGAAGAGAATGGAAGAGAATTTCCTGGCCCCCTCAAAGCGCGAGGAGGTCGGCATAGGTTTTACGGTACGCCCCCCCCGGAGCCGTCTGATGTTCAGAAGACGAAGGGTTTTGCCCCCAATCTCGTAAGGTCGAGGGCTCACCACCGAACTTCCAGCCGCGGTCCTTGGTAGGACCGATACGCGGACAAGCCGCAAAATCCTGGCCCCCTCGCAGTGCGAGGAGGTCGGCAAAGGTTTTACGATTCGCCCCCCGGAGCCTACGGTTAGTTTTCTCGATTTAAGAAGACGAAGGGGGTCGGGGCCCGGGAACCGTAAACCGAGCGCCTCTTCCCCTGCGAACTTCCAGCCGCGGTCCTTGGTAGGACCGATACGCGGACAAGCCGCAAATCCTGGCCCCCTCGCAGTGCGAGGAGGTCGGCAAAGGTTTTACGATTCGCCCCCCCGGAGCCTACGGTTAGTTTTCTCGATTTAAGAAGACGAAGGGGGTCGGGGCCCGGGAACCGTAAACCGAGCGCCTCTTCCCCTGCGAACTTCCAGCCGCGGTCCGTTTAAAAAGACCGATCCGTGACACCTCTAATGCGCTCTTTGCCTCCGGCCGTTTCCAGCGCGGGGGCCCGGTGGTGCGCTCCCAAGTCCCCGCGGAGGGGAAAATCTGGGAGATCCCACATTAGACCAAGCGGAACGCCGGTCTTCGCCTCGGGGGTTTGTATGCCCCTTTCGACTCGCGCACGGGCAAGAGTTAGGTTAGGAACGGGGACAACTGCCGGCGGGCGGCCCGTCGCACCCACCCCGCAAGTGGGCAGGTGGTCGGTGGCCTGTGGACCCGCCGCTCGGATTCGTTTATAGTAGGAACCATAACGGGGTACAACCCTCATACGCTCGACCCCCTCACGCCCAGAGAAGTGTTCACCTCCCTGGGCATATATCGAACGAATCATCGGGATTGAAGGGGAGGCCACCCAAACCATCCCCTTAGCCCAGAGGGGTGCCAGTCCTCGGGCTTCGGTATTCGCATCACCGGGGTCTATGGAGGTCTCGACTTAGGTTTTGAAAACCTCCAGAGGGGGGGCCGGATTAACCACCACCCTAGCCCAGAGGGGTGCCAGTCCTCGGGCTTCGGTATTCGCATCACCGGGGTCTATGGAGGTCTCGACTTAGGTTTTGAAAACCTCCAGAGGTGGGGCCGGATTAACCACCACCCTAGCCCAGAGGGGTGCCAGTCCTCGGGCATGTCACTTCGCATCACCGGGGTTCTATGGAGGTCTCGACTTAGGTTTTAAAAACCTCCAGAGGGTGGGGGCATATCTTATCCCCACCCTAGCCCAGAGGGGTGCCAGTCCTCGGGCATGTCATTTCGCATCACCGGGGTCTACGGAGGTCTCGACTTAGGTTTTGAAAACCTCCAGAGGGTGGGGGCATATCTTATCCCCACCCTAGCCCAGAGGGGTGCCAGTCCTCGGGCTTCGGTATTCGCATCACCGGGGTCTACGGAGGTCTCGACTTAGGTTTTGAAAACCTCCAGAGGGTGGGGCCTGACTTACCACCAACCCTTAGCCCAGAGGTGTGCCACTCCTCGGGCATGGAATTCGCATCAACGGGGTCTACGGATGTCTCGACTTAGGTTTTGAACACATCCAGGGAAGCAGAGCGGACATTCCCATTATTTCAAGCCCATCGGGAAGCCACTCCTTTGGGCATAGCGTTTCGCATCGCTGTTACCCAAACTTACGTCTGATTTAATGCCTCCCTAATATCCCGACGGCACCAGGCTGAGAAACCATATGCCCACAGGATTTGAGGCGTTGGAACCTCGTTCGCATAGCCGACAACGATGAACCTCCCTCGGACTCGCTACGAGGCTTGAGGAGGGTCCTGATTTTCTTAAAATCTCAGGTGAGGGACTTAGAAAATTTTCACTTTAAAACCACAGACCTCCAGAGGAGAGACCGGGCTTATCACAACCTTAGCCCAGAGGGCGTCACTCCTCGGGCATGTCACTTCGCATCACCGGGGGTCCATGGATGTCTCGACTTAGGTTTTGAACACATCCAGAAGGGGGGGCCGGATTAACCACCACCCTTAGCCCAGAGGGGTGCCAGTCCTCGGGCTTTAAATTCGCTTCGCCGGGGTCTATGGAAGTCATTTTTTAGACCTCCAGAGGGGAGGCAACCCAAACCATCCCCTTAGCCCAGAGGTGTGCCACTCCTCGGGCTTGTGTATTCGCATCACCGGGGTCCATGGAAGTCATTTTAGACATCCAGAGGGGAGGCCACCCTAACCATCCCCTTAGCCCAGAGGGGTGCCAGTCCTCGGGCTTTAAATTCGCTTCGCCGGGGTCTATGGAAGTCATTTTTAGACCTCCAGAGGGGAGGCAACCCAAACCATCCCCTTAGCCCAGAGGTGTGCCAATCCTCGGGCTTGTGTATTCGCATCACCGGGGTCCATGGAAGTCATTTTAGACATCCAGAGGGGAGGCCACCCTAACCATCCCCTTAGCCCAGAGGGGTGCCAGTCCTCGGGCTTTAAATTCGCTTCGCCGGGGTCTATGGAAGTCATTTTTAGACCTCCAGAGGGGAGGCAACCCAAACCATCCCCTTAGCCCAGAGGTGTGCCACTCCTCGGGCTTGTGTATTCGCATCACCGGGGTCCATGGAAGTCATTTTAGACATCCAGAGAGTGGGGCCGGTCTTACCACCACCCTTAAGCCCAGAGGGCGTCACTCCTCGGGCATGAAATTCGGATTACCGGGGTCTATGGATGTCTCAACTTAGGTTTTGAACACATCCAGAGGGGAGGCCACCCAAACCATCCCCTTAGCCCGGAGGTGTGCACCTCCTCGGGCTTCAAATTCGAATCACCGGGGTCCATGGAAGTCATTTTAGACATCCAGAGAGTGGGGCCGGTCTTACCACCACTCTTAGCCCAGAGGGCGCCACTCCTCGGGCATGAAATTCGCATCACCGGGGTCCATGGAAGTCAGTTTAGACCTCCAGAGAGTGGGGCCGGTCTTACCACCACTCTTAAGCCCAGAGGGCGTCACTCCTCGGGCATGAAATTCGGATTACCGGGGTCTATGGATGTCTCAACTTAGGTTTTGAACACATCCAGAGGGGAGGCCACCCAAACCATCCCCTTAGCCCGGAGGTGTGCACCTCCTCGGGCTTGAAATTCGAATCACCGGGGTCCATGGAAGTCAGTTTAGACCTCCAGAGAGTGGGGCCGGTCTTACCACCACCCTTAAGCCCAGAGGGCGTCACTCCTCGGGCATGGAATTCGCATCAACGGGGTCTACGGATGTCTCGACTTAGGTTTTGAACACATCCAGGGAAGCAGAGCGGACATTCCCATTATTTCAAGCCCATCGGGAAGCCACTCCTTTGGGCATAGCGTTTCGCATCGCTGTTACCCAAACTTACGTCTGATTTAATGCCTCCCTAATATCCCGACGGCACCAGGCTGAGAAACCATATGCCCACAGGATTAGAGGCGTCTGAACCCCTTTCGCATAGCCGACAACGATGAACCTCCCTCGGACTCGCTACGAGGCTTGAGGAGGGTCCTGATTCTCTTAAAATCTCAGGTGAGGGACTTAGAAAATATTCACTTTAAAACCACAGACCTCCAGAGGAGAGACCGGGCTTATCACAACCTTAGCCCAGAAGGCACCACTCTTCGGGCATGTCACTTCGCATCACCGGGGTCCATGGAAGTCTCGACTTAGGTTTTGAACGCATCCAGAGGGTGGGAGCCGGACTTACCACCACCCTTAGCCCAGAGGGCGTCACTCCTCGGGCATAAAATTCGGATAACCGGGGTCCATGGAAGTCAATTTTGACCTCCAGAGAGGGGGGGGGCCTGGCTTACCACCACCCTAAGCCCAGAGGGCGTCACTCCTCGGGCATGAAATACGCTACACCGGGGTCCATGGAAGTCAGTTTAGACCTCCAGAGAGGGGGGGCCGGGCTTACCACCACCCTTAGCCCGGAGGGCACCACTCCTCGGGCTTGAAATTCGCATCACCGGGGTCCATGGAAGTCTCGACTTAGGTTTTGGAAACCTCCAGAGGGGGGGCTGCACTTACCACCACCCTAAGCCCAGAGGGCGTCACTCCTCGGGCATGAAATACGCTATACCGGGGTCCATGGAAGTCCTTTTAGACCTCCAGAGAGGGGGGGGCCGGGCTTACCACCACCCTTAGCCCAGAGGGCACCACTCCTCGGGCTTGAAATTCGCATCACCGGGGTCCATGGAAGTCTCGACTTAGGTTTTGGAAACCTCCAGAGGGGGGGCTGCACTTACCACCACCCTTAGCCCAGAGGTTCATCACTCCTCGGGCATGAAATTCGGATAACCGGGGTCCATGGAAGTCAGTTTAGACCTCCAGAGAGTGGGGCCGGGCTTACCACCACCCTAAGCCCAGAGGGCGTCACTCCTCGGGCATGAAATTCAGATAACCGGGGTCCATGGAAGTCAGTTTAGACCTCCAGAGAGTGGGGCCGGGCTTACCACCACCCTAAGCCCAGAGGGCGTCACTCCTCGGGCATGAAATTCGGATAACCGGGGTCCATGGAAGTCTCGACTTAGGTTTTGGAGACCTCCAGAGGGGGGGCCGGGCATACCACCACCCTTAGCCCAGAGGGCGTCACTCCTCGGGCATGAAATACGCTATACCGGGGTCCATGGAAGTCAGTTTTGACCTCCAGAGAGGGGGGGCCTGGCTTACCACCACCCTAGCCGAGAGGGCGTCACTCCTCGGGCATGAAATTCGCTTCACCGGGGTCCATGGAAGTCATTTTAGACCTCCAGAGAGGGGGGGCTGCACTTACCACCACCCTAGCCGAGAGGGCGTCACTCCTCGGGCATGAAATTCGGATCACCGGGGTCCATGGAAGTCAGTTTAGACCTCCAGAGAGTGGGGCCGGGCTTACCACCACCCTAAGCCCAGAGGGCGTCACTCCTCGGGCATGAAATTCGGATAACCGGGGTCCATGGAAGTCTCGACTTAGGTTTTGGAGACCTCCAGAGGGGGGGCCGGGCATACCACCACCCTTAGCCCAGAGGGCGTCACTCCTCGGGCATGAAATACGCTTAACCGGGGTCCATGGAAGTCAATCTAGACCTCCAGAGAGGGGGGGCCGGGCTTACCACCACCCTTAGCCCAGAGGTGTGCTCCTCATCGGGCATGAAATACGCTTCACCGGGGTCCATGGAAGTCATTCGAGACCTCCAGAGGGGGGGCTGGGCATACCACCACCCTTAGCCCAGAGGTGAGTCACTCCTCGGGCATCAAATTCGCATCACCGGGGTCCATGGAAGTCAGTTTAGACTTCCAGAGGGGGGGCCGAGCATACCACCACCCTTAGCCCAGAGGTGTGCTCCTCATCGGGCATCAAATTCGCATCACCGGGGTCCATGGAAGTCATTCGAGACCTCCAGAGGGGGGGGCCGAGCATACCACCACCCTTAGCCCAGAGGTGAGTCACTCCTCGGGCATCAAATTCGCATCACCGGGGTCCATGGAAGTCAGTTTAAACATCCAGAGGGGGGGGCCGAGCATACCACCACCCTTAGCCCAGAGGTGTGCTCCTCATCGGGCATCAAATTCGCATCACCGGGGTCCATGGAAGTCAGTTTAGACCTCCAGAAAGGGGGGCCGAACCTACCACCAACCTTAGCCCAGAGGGCGTCACTCCTCGGGCTTCAAACTCCCATCGCCGGGGTCCCATGGAAGTCTCGACTTAGGTTTTGAACCGTTCCGGGGTCACCTCCAGTGAGATAACGCGGAAATCTCACTATATTCATGCCCACAGGCGAACCAGAGCCTTGGGCTTGTCATAGTTACATACGGTGTACCCAAACTTTCGTCTTTTCTAAAGGAACCCTAATGTCCTGACGGCACCGCACTGGAAACCCCCATGCCCTCTGAATTTTTACCTCTCCGAGGTGCTCCGTTTTGGGCTTGCTACCTAGGGCGAAGAGGGTCAGAAATTTTTCTAAGTCCTACTTTAAAACGTCCCACTGGGAGAACACTAGGGTTAGCACTTTGCCAAAAAATCACGGCTGAATGCAATTTTCACGCCTCGCACCCTTTGTTCGTTTAGATTTAACAAAAAAATCAACCGACCCCCCTTTTTAACAACGCTTTGCCGAATTTAGCTCACTTTTCCCGGCCTGGAATATCTCACGCTTGCCCCCCACGGTACTTACCTCCGGGGAAGACACCCCCGTCGCTGCCAACGCCCATGCCCGGCCCAGGCTCACCCGACTCGGCCTCGCTCGCTCCATCGCCCGCTCCAAACCTCCGGGGAGAAGACCCCCATCGCCGCCAACGCCCATGCCCGGCCCAGGCTCACCCGACTCGGCCTCGCTCGCTACATCGCCCCGCTCCAAACCTCCGGGGCTGGACCTCCACCAACCCAGCGCACCTCTCGAACCTATCCGGCCCACACTTAAGCACTCCTCCTCGGACTAAACCATCCAGCCCGCGCCGCTGGAACGAGCGCCCACTGGAAGACCCGAGCCCCAAACCCGCGCGCTTTACGGTTCTCTATCTCCCCGGGCTCGGAGCACTTTTCTCGGCCATGGGACCTCCAGGGGGGGCCCTTCATGGCTCCGTCAATATTCCTTTAAGTCTCACTCCGCCCACTGGAAGACCCGAGCCCCAAACCCGCGCGCTTTACGGTTCTCTATCT
>NW_027101317.1:0-10000 GCF_029633855.1 Hoplias malabaricus
TTGGTGTACTTTGTCTATGTTTGTGTGTTTTGTCTGTGTTTGTTGGTGTTTAGTTCTGACTCAGTGAGTGTGTTTTGTATTTGTATGTTGGAGTATTTTGTTTGTGGATGTGTTTGTGCTTTGGGTTACTTTTTGTGTTTTGTCTGTATTTTGGAGTGTTTTTGTCTGTGCTTATTTGAATGATTTGTCTGAATTGTTTGGTGTGGGTTTTTGTGCTTGTTACAGTGTTTGTGTATGTTAGAGTTTTGTCTGTTTTTGTCTGTGTATGTTGGTGTGTTCTGTCTGTTTATGCTTGAGTGATTTGTGTGTATTGGTTGGTATGATTTGTCTGTGTATGATAGACTGTTGTCTGTGTATGTTGTGTTCTGTCTGTAGAAACTGGAGTGATTTGTGTATTGGATGAGGTGTTTTGTCTGTTTATACTGGTGTGTTTGTGTTCTGAGTTTTGCCTGAAAAGGTGTTTATGGATGCTTTGTTTACCTTGAGCTGCTGAGACAATAACTTTGTGATTAAACTTGATGCTCTGATGGTGAAGGTAATTGTTTTGAGTCTTGCACTGAATCTAAAACATAAATGGATTAAACTGCACTCACACTTCCACTTTATTTCACCCTTAATCACTCCATCACTTTATTTCTTGCTGCTTTACTTGCTCTTCTCCTTTTTCAGGTGGACTGAAGGTATTAGGGAAGTATTAGGGAAGTGCTCAGTGCTGCATTTATGTTTGATTGTGTTAGAAATGCCTCTTTAACCCTGTTCTCACTCAACTGGTCAACCAGAGCAAGTGTCAGCAGAAACAAACCTTGAAGCCATCACTCATCCATTTATTTATTCATTGAAGCTCTTTGTTTATCTTTTGTTTTCTAAATTGCCCATCACAGAAGCTCCAAAATTGTTTGCCTGTTAGATCAAGATAATAAAGCTTTTTAAAGATACCTCACCCTTTATGGTCTCAAAGACTAAGAGGAAAACAAAATTAAGGTTTAAACATGACAGATATAAACAGAAAAAAAAATCAGTAATAAACATAGATTAAATCTTGTGATGTTAACTGTTATTTTATGATGTCAATATCAGATCATAATCACATGATAATCAACTGATAACTTACCAAATAATACACAAATTATCTCCCAATAATAATGTAATTTTCATCTGCTCAAAGTTATAGTTTAAGCTTTTTTCCTATGTACTGAAATAAATCAGTAGAGAAATACATATTTGAAAATTACTTTGCTGTGACACAAATAGGCCTTCACACCATGCACCATGCTCCAAATTTAACTGTAATCTCAGTCTTCTGCCAAAGTACTGTGTAATACACTATGTAACATCATACACATATTAGATTCCCAGAATTCCTTCTGTTCTTGAATTAATCTGGCTTTGGTGCTGTAACTGTGGCAGAGCTACAAAATCCCAGAATGCAATCTTGTCAGCAGAGATTGTTTTAATGTTGTGAATATGTGAAGATAAATTAATTAAAGGTAATGAAAGAATGTAGCATATCTATCTTTATCTGTCGCTCAGCCTCTCTCTTTTCCTTTTCTCAATATATGTCTTTCCAGCCCCACATTTGCAGAGCTGAGCTTTGGCAGGTGTGGATCAAGTCTGATCTGAGGTGAGAATAGAGCTGGATATTGACTCTTTTCAGAGGCAGGATTGTGAGTGCTATGCATATGATGGGGGCTGGGTGGAACATTGCATGGGGCCTTAAACCCCTGTTATTTGTTAAATTTTATTTTGTGCTTTTTAGTTTAGAAACTCCTGTTTATTTATTTTATTTTCCTTCTAAATGTGAGTGGATTATGTTTTATATGAAAAAAAAATTGAAAAAAAAAATAATTTAAAAATATTTGTGGACAGCCATGGCCTAATGTTTAGAGAAGTGGGCTTAGGGCTGAAAAGTCATTGGACCAATACCTACAGCTGACAGGAAAATTGGAGGTGAGTGGAGTAAAGAGACAGCACGGTCCTCATCCCCCAATCCACAACTGAGCTGCCCTTGAGCAAGGCACAACTGCTCCCATGGTGCTGGAGATGGCTGCCTACTGCTCTGTATGTGTGTTCACAGTCCGTAGTGCACTAGTGTGTGTATGTGTGTTCACTGCTACAGATGGGTTAAATGCAGAAGACCTCTTTTGTTTTACATGGTACAATGGGAAATAATAATTTAACATTTATTTAGAATGTGTGAGTTTGTGTTGCCCTGTGAAGGACTGGTGCACCCTCCCGTGTGTGTTTTCACCTTGCACCCAGTGATTCCAGGTAGGCTCCCAACACCCCGCTACCCTGAATCGATAAGCTGTTACAGACAATGAATAGATGATAAACATTTATTTAGTAGCAGTGTATGGATGGATAATTATTATAATTAGATTTAAAATGACAACAAATTCTTGTATTGCAGGGATATGGTTATAGATAGAGTAATGGTTATAATTATGAGTTACAATAAAGATAGTGTGTAAGGTTACAGGTTAGGGCATGAGACTAAGTACTTTGATTAAGATTTAACCTAAACTAAGGTTTAGGTTTATGAATGAGAATTAGGGTGGATTAGGTTTAGGTTCAGGCTTAAATGTTAGTGTATCAGGTAATCGTTTAAGTTCTAAGGATTATGGTTTAGTGTTTAAGTATTTGAAAATGAAAATAAATTGTAGGTCTGATGGCTTCTGAATTTTATACATTGCAGTAATTTCAGTTTTTCTTTTCACAAAGAGTAAAACAAAAACATTATTATAAACAAATGGTTCTAATCAAACACAAGCGATCCATCAACCTTGATGAACCCAAGGAACAAAAATATATTTTTTGGAATAAGGAAATTTAATAATATCATAGAATATAATAAAGTTTCTGATATTAAAAAGAAAACATGACAAATGTTAAAAAAAAGACAGCCTTTATTTCTTGTGTTTGTAGCATTTCCTTCACTTGGTAGAAATGGATGTTTTAAATTCACCAACTTTAATAAAAAATAAGCATTTGTAAAGGTGACAAACAACAACTGTGGAACATGTGCTTTCAAAATATATGGTTGTATTTGTGTACACTGAAAAAAAACCTGCAATAGAACTAAAAATAGAAATAAAATATGTTTCATACATAAACACACTCACATTCTCTCATTCTCTCTCTCTCTCTCTCACACACACACACACACATATATATATATATATATATATATATATATACAGAGAGAGAGAGAGAGAAACACTTCACTGATCATCAGATCAGTTCATGCAAAATATACACACCCCACCCCATTTCCAGAAATGTAGAAACACTTTAATAAATGCAATAAAAACTAAGGGCAATGATGTTCAAATAGTTTAGACAGTGTATTTAATTGAAAAGAGTACAAAGACAATATTTTAAAAGTTGAAACAGAATTTCTTTTTTTTTTTAATAATTGCCCATTTTAGCCCCCTCCATTCCTGCTCTTGAACTGTATAGGGTTATATACAATGAATGAAATGAATTTTCCAATTTTAAATTTCATACCAACAGTTCATTTTATAAATGATGGTACAAAATTGTGTTTACCACTGTTTTCTTCACTGCTTCATTAACAACACACTGTGAGTGTTTTTGAATTGAGGAGACAAATCACTATTATTTTGAAAGTGAACGATTTTCTAATACTTGCTTGCTGCTCAACAACTTGGGGTCACCGTTACAGTGAATTTAGCTTCATAATACACATTTCAGTGGCTGACAAGTCTGGACTCTTTTATTAAGGAGCTGTGCTGTTGTAATTCATACAGAATATAACATGTTTACTGATGCTTTCCACAGAAAAACATGTATTTCTATTTTTGTTCATTTTAAATTTACTACCTCATTTGAACACAGCAGTTATCCTTCACATTAAATTTCATGGATGGACCAATAGAAATGCTCCAGAATTACTTGTATAAAAAGCTTTCGCTTTGACAATCTTTAAAATATTTTTTCTTTAGACACACCCCCCCCCCCCCACACACACACACCCACACACACAATCACAGATGCTGGCATTTGAATTTAGTGCTTACAACAAATAAAATATTTCTGCTCATCTTTAGCCCAGAGGAAGAAACATTCATGATTTCCAAAAAAATAATTTCAGATTTTGATTTGTCAGACACAGGACACATTTCCACTTTCCCTCAGTCCATCATGCCTGCCTTTTCTGTTTATTCTGGAAACTGTAAGCAAGTTTGAATACTTGAAAAGCACTAAATAAATATAATGTATTATTATTATTATTATTATTATTATTATTATTATCCTAAAATGGCTCTGCCCCAGAGAAGGCAGCAGCATTTCAGGATCCTGTTTATATCTGGTTATTTCTTTGCATTAGTGAGTTTTAACTTACATCTTTGGGGGGGGGGGGTGATTAACTGTGATATCAGAGAGTGGTTTTAGGAAGTGTTTGTGAGCCCATGCAGTGATTTTGACTAAAGATAGATGCATGTCTTTAAATCAGTTCCACCTTATTCAGCCAATGCTGGTATTGGGCCTTTTCTTTTGCCTATAGAGATTGCTCCATACCCACACACACACACATTATAATGTAGTGTAGAAGATGAAATCACCAGGTTCTTTACCATTTTAATTTGTGAAAGTCTGAGCAAGCAAATTGTGCAATAGTTCAAGAATATATTTTCTCAGAGTGGTGAAAACCTCCCTATCTTTACTTCTGAAAGTCTCAACATCTCTTAAACACTTTTGAAACATGTCATGTTAATAAACTATTTCCAATTAACCTCATTTACATTTTGTGGCATTACACAATTTAACCATTCTTTTGTTCATGTTGATTGCATCTATTTCAAAACCTCAAACCTATCTAATTTCTCTGTTTAAACATCTATTGTCTTTGTAATGTTTCAATTAAATATATGATCAAGCTGTTTTCCACACCATTGCATGCTTTTTCTAATGACATTACTCACAGTGAACCAACTTTTCTGGATATAGAGTTCATAAAAATAAATTTAAAATACTCTGTGTTTAACACTTTACTTGTGAAACCAAATAAAATAACTCCAAATGCATCATTTGATGTGATTAGGACACAGAGTCATTTCAGTTATATTTTCATGCTTTTCTGAAATGTTCTCCAGTTCTGAGATGCCTTTGTGAGTTTTTCATGAGACATGTCCATTCATTAACAGATTTACACACATTCTATGTGTGCCTGTGATGAGTTGAATTGGTGTAATGCTTGATTTATTTATTCCTTTATTTAGGATTTTCCTGTTGCTGTTTGGTAAATAAAGTGGAAATGTCTGTTTGTTTAGCTGACGTCTTTCACTGGGTGAACAGGAAGGGGAAGAGCTTATGCAGGATCAGCAGATTAATGTAGAGGAGGGGTTCAGGGGTTGTCATTGCACCAGAACCTAAACAACAAAAACAGAGAAAATAATATTTATTTTAAATCAAATTTACAGGACACAACCAAATTCACTAGTACTGAGACATCATTGATTGGGTTTTGTCAGCCTTTTATTTCTCCACGTTTTAAGTTTATAATAATGTCTTTAATAAATATTTGGGAAAAAAAGTACACTATATTGCAAGATGTATTCACTCATCAACTCAAATCATTGAATTCAGGTGTTCCAATCATTTGATTTAAACAACCCCAGTGTGCATGAAAATTTGTGTGTTTAGGATCATACAATGTTGGTGTTTAAACAGCAAAAATAACACACTAGTGTATTTTATTACAATGCAGTGTAGTGTAATAAGGAGTTAAAGTCCTTCACAGGGTAACACACTCACACATATGGACACTTTTGAGTCACCAATCCTCCTACCAACGTGTGGTTTTTTTTTTTGACTGTGGGAGGAAACCAGAGCAGACAGAGGACACCCAGTGGACAGAGGGAGAACACACCAAACTTATCACAGATAGTCCCCCAGAGCAGAACTGGAACCCACAACCTCTAAGTCCCTGGAGCTGTGTGACTGTAAAACTACCTGCTGTGCCACCTTGCCTCCCTTTATAATAATAATAATGTGCAATTATTTTTCATTGTACAATGAAACGTGTCTTCCACATTTAACCCATCTCTGCCACTAGACAAGACAGCAAGACAATGCTGTTCCTTCACTCTCAAAGCCCCTAATTTTCCTGCCTGTCATGGGAATTGTACCAACAACCTTTGAGTATTAAGTCCTCTCCTATAATCATTGGGCCATGGCTCACCCACTCTGAAATATTTTTTCAAAAACAGTGTGAATGCAACAATCACACACCTGTTTATTAAGATGAGCAGTCTGTTGTGTTCTTCTAATGTAGAAACTAGCTGAATGGATTAGAGTTTTCCTATGTATTAACAACATTTATTATAAAGGGTTAAAGACTATAATGCCTCTTTCACACAGGAGCTCCAGAGAATTTCTGGAGAAACTCAGAAATATCAGGTCAGGAGAGGTCAGGTCCAGTTTTCCTTCACACATACAGCCCCCAGCGGGAGATTTTCTGTGTCAGACGCGCTATCGCAGCAGGAAATGAAATGCATGCTTTAGGAGTGAGGATGGAGCCAATGCATTTTGTGCAGGAGAATCTCCGAAACTTTTTGCCCATCTTTCTCACATGCACTGACTAACTTCACCTGTAG
This sequence comes from Hoplias malabaricus, assembly GCF_029633855.1. Taxonomy (NCBI): domain Eukaryota; kingdom Metazoa; phylum Chordata; class Actinopteri; order Characiformes; family Erythrinidae; genus Hoplias; species Hoplias malabaricus. The sequence goes on from NW_027101317.1 coordinate 6,621, forward strand.
TTATTACCTGCATCATAAAGGAACCCACTAATTCAGTATACATACTTTTTCGCCTGCTCCCTTCATGCAGGAGGCTGCAGAGCATCAAGTGTAAGACAACCAAACTGGGGACCAGTTTCTTCCCTGACTAAGTAAGACTATTAGATTCCAAATAGTTGTACTGTATCAGAGCCCATATAATTTCATACATATAGGTATGTGGTCTATCTCACTTACCCATGCTCTTGCTGCTGTTACCTACACCTTGCATATATATATATATATATTGTAAATTGGGGCCTTGAATGTCCAATTTTGTCCCACCCCATGTTTCACACGTGCTGTGAATGACAATACGGAAAAAAATCACTGAATATACCGCTGACTATTTTCACAGTTTGTCAGAGTGAAAATTATTAGGCAACAATATTGCTTAAAATATTCTGTTTTTGTACAGAATTTACAGTTACCACTAAAACTGATACTCTTAAAATTAAAGTACCACCAGAGAATAAATATTAGCATAGTCCTTTACCTTTTACATTATAAGAGACTTGTGTATTTCAAATAGCTCCAAGAGTGCAAAGAAGGCATGTTATCATTTATGAATATAAATCATTTATGTGGAATTTTGAAGGGCAGAACTTTTTGTGTGAGCACGCTTTTAGGTGGATCATAGAGGCAACAGCTTTAGAAAGGGCATCTAGTGTAAAACTGTGCCAAATCGATAATGTGGATTGGTTGATCCGCTGTGGAGACCCCTGATTGGAGCAGCCAAAGGAAGAAGAAGAAGAAGAAGAAGAGTGCCAAAACAGCTACAGTTTAAGGTGGAGTGGAGCAACAAGTTTGGAACTCTGTATAGGATCCAGATCCTTTCTGTATGAGACGTCTTGTTTGGCATTTAAAATGACACAAAATTATCAAATAATCACATTGGACACCCAGTGTCCAACAATCACACTAAGAGCTTACTTTTCACTTCTTTGGCTTCAGGTTCACATGAACAAATTTAATGAATCAGTTGATTTAGACATGAAGATCAGTCAATGAATCAAGCTCCAGCAGACTTTAGCCAGTAAATTTATTCAATACACTCCTTTGGAAGTGGAGTCTTCAGACACTGAAATAAAGTTAATAGCTAGCAAACAGAGATTTAACCACACAATGTTTACTCTACTTTTCTTCCTTAAACATTAAACATAGGTTGAATTTCCATGATTTACAAGACTCCTTAATTAATTTCTTTAATTTCTCCTATATTAATTTATATTAATTTGTACAACCAACCAATCACTTACAACCATCTGGTCAATTTGAGCCATTCACAACTATCCTGTCACAGACATCCAGTCAGATCCATCCAATATCAACCACCCATTTACAATCATCCAACCACAACCAACCAGTTATAACCATCCAGTAGTTGAACCATACAATATTCCAATTATTATCATGTCCCACCACGATCATCTGCTCAATGCTGTCATACCACAGTATTTGAACCAGTGACTTTCAACCCATCACAGTCCTCCAGTGTCTTCAACTATGATCTTATTTCATAATTCATAACCTTCTACTAAAACATTTTTTCTCTCTCTCTGTCTCTCATGATTTCTCTCACAGGTTTTTGGTGAATTATGAAAATGCGCATATAAACCCTGAATGGAAAAAGCCCAAAATTTGCAAAAACTCCCACATATTGCAAAACAGTGTTATACTCAGATGGGGTAGAGAAAAACTTTTATACTCAGACAGGGTGGAAACTTTAAACCACTGCTAAAACGCAATTGTGAAAAAGAGTTAGAGTTTGTGTTAACCCTAACCCCAACCATGTGTAGATTATTGTACCCATATACAGCACTTGGCAAATGTCAGGGACAACTTTCCTCTCAATACATTACAAACAAGTTCTATAATGGATGTGGCCCCCTTTTTGTTGTGTTGGTCACTAGAGGGCAGTGTTGTTCTTTGACTCACCGGCCCCGTGCTGCTGTCTGATGGCTGCGTTCCCAGGCCGTGGCGTGGCAGAGGACTTGGTGATGGCGGTGGTGGTGGGGGTGGTTGTCTGCAGGGCAAGGGTCTCTGTAGTGGTCCGGCCCAGGGATGTGTTGCTGTTCCGGAGACTCCAGCGGTTCTGGATGTGACTCACTGCTTCCTCAGCCAGCATCCCATGCCTCGGAGTGATCCGCAGCGTGGCCTGGACTTTATTATCCTGAGTTTCATCAGAGAACAAATCCGAAACACGGCACTCGTACACGCCCTCATCCTCTTTGTGGACATTGGACAGACTCAGCTTGTGTGAAATAGCGTTGCCCTGAACTCTCACCGTCTGAGGAAAACACACAAACCAGGAGCCTTACAGCCATTTAGAGCAATTCAGTTCTGCTGTAAATAATTAAAGGAATGAATTAAGGGTTTAAAAACGTACGCTTATTTTGGTGGCATCCCTCGGGACCACCTACAACAGAGAAGAATAGTGTGAGTAATATGTTTTTTGTATGTTCAGTGTTTATATTCTAGACACCTGATGGTGGCAGCAAAGTCTCACAGCAGCTAAAAATCCCCCCCATTTCCAACCACCACCCCACCTCCTCCCAGTCCAAGAGAAAAAAGCATTCAACTCCGAATCAACTGTGTGCTGCAAGAGAACTGGGATTTTCATTTAAATGACCACCTCCTCATTCCACCACGTCCTCCTAACATGCCCTCCTCATTACACCACCTCCTTATTCTAACACACTTTGTCTTTACACCAACCCTCCTTAGAACACCACCTCTTCCTTACATGCCCTCCTCATTACACCACCTCCTTATAACACTTCCTCCTCATTCCACCACCTCCTTAGAACACCACCTCCTCCTGACATCACTTCCTTATAACACCACCACCACTTTACAACACCTCCTTATTACACCCCCTCCTTATAACACCACCTCCTTACACCACCTCCTTATAACAGCACCTCCCCATTACACCACCTCCTCCTAACACAACTTCCTCCTGACACCACTTCCTTATATAATTACCTCCTCATTATACATCTTCCTTATAACACCACCTCCTCATTCTAACACACTTTGTCTTTACACCACCTCCTTAAAACACCACCACCACTTTACACCATCTCCTTATTACACCGCCCCTTATAACACCACCTCCTCCTAACACCACCTCCTCATTAAACCACCTTCTCCTGACACCTCCTCATTACACCAACTTCTTATAACACCACCTCCTTATAAATCAAGGCCCTCATTACACCATCTCCTCATAACACCACCTCATCATTAAACCACCTCCTCTTTTTTACATACACCATCTTCACACCTCTACACACACCACCTACACAAACACCAGCATCACACCTCCATACACAGCAACTTCACACCTCCACACATCT
>NW_027101317.1:17500-18785 GCF_029633855.1 Hoplias malabaricus
TTTTCTATCTAAGACAAACACAGTCACTCACAGCACAACTCTCAGAATTCTAAAAGCTGACGGTGTTACAGAAACAGTATCACAGTCACAGGTGTACGGACGCACAAGCAAGGAATTTATTCCTTTTTATTAACAAAGGAAAGTAAAGAAAACAAACAAACAAATGTAAAAACAAGCTAGAAACATTAACTAGAAGTAAACACATAGAAACAGAAAACAACCATGAACTGGAGGTAATGTGTAACTAACACACACACTGACACGACCAGACCAGACCAGGGAGTGCTGAAACAAAGGGACTATATATACACAGAGCATGGACAAGAAACACCTGGGAAAGATAACGAGAGGCAGGACTTCAAAGGAGAAACACTAATGACAAGGTGGAACTAAGGCGGAGACAAGGGAGGAGACAGGAACCAAACAAAAACAGAGCAGGGACACATGAAAAAAGAGCAAAAGCATGACAATCACGTTTCATGTTTCAGTTCTACCAGCAAACAATAGATGTTATGACATCCACAGTCTTTTTCCAGGAAACCGCTACATTCTTTTTGGTTTAGTTTCAAAAGTGTGTATTTTTGGTAACATACTACCTACAGGTGAATGATTAATATTTATTTTATGGTCAACAAAAGAGAGTTCATGACAGACTTGGTGCAGTAAAAGTGTTTATATCTGTACACTCACAGAAAAAAATCTGAGATGGACTGACACAAAGTGGAAAAGTGTCCTGTGGTCCGACGAGTCCACATTTCAAATTGTTTTTGGAAATCAGATGATGTAACACAGTACTAAACATTGCCAGTGCCCCAACACTTTTGGAACGTGTTGCAGGCTTCAAATTCAAAATGAGTGAATATTTGCAAAAAAATAAACAATAAAGTTTATCAGTTTAACATATCTTGTCTTTGTAGTGTTTGCTATTTACACTTTTTCTCGGTCAATTTAATTCATTTCTAAGATCAGAATTGAAATTCTCAAAATTGTTCATTCAATCTTCACATCTCCTTGTGTTACGCCTTGGTCCTGTCCTGTGTCTGTTTTTCCCACCATGCTCTAGCACATGGCTCTGTTTGTCATTGTTCTTGTCTCCACCCTTGTCCCACCTTAGCTCTCCCCTCTGGTTGTAGTCCTGCCCCCTCGTTATCTGTCCCAGGTGTTCCTTGTCTCTGTGCCTGTTTGTTGGACATTTGTTTCACTCTCTTTAGTCTGTCTCAGTTTCTTGATTTCCTTCTCTACCCTTTGTTTGTCAGTCTGGTCTGTCTGCTCCTTCCTTGTGCTT
>NW_027101318.1:0-35185 GCF_029633855.1 Hoplias malabaricus
CCAGAAAGACAGTTTTATTAACTGAACCGCACTCAGTATTCAAGACTGTCAAAGAACAACTTGTTTTCAGCAAACTGCATCTTTGCTTTTACAATCCATTATGAAGCATAAAAACACTTTCGGGCTCGCTTGCAATGAAAGGCAGAAAGAGTTTTATTAGCGGAACTGCGCTCCATAAGAAAGACTGTCAGAGCACAGCTTGCTTTCAGCAGACTGCGTATTTGTTTATACTAACAAGTAGAACACAGAAAAACACTTTCTGGTTTGTTTGCAATGAGCACCAGAAAGACAGTTTTATTAACTGAACCGCACTCAGTATTCAAGACTGTCAAAGAACAACTTGTTTTCAGCAAACTGCATCTTTGCTTTTACAACCCATTATGAAGCATAAAAACAGTTTCGGGCTCGCTTGCAATGAAAGGCAGAAAGAGTTTTATTAGCGGAACTGCGCTCCATAAGAAAGACTGTCAGAGCACAGCTTGCTTTCAGCAGACTGCATATTTGTTTATACTAACAAGTAGAACACAGAAAAACACTTTCTGGTTTGTTTGCAATGAGCACCAGAAAGACAGTTTTATTAACTGAACCGCACTCAGTATTCAAGACTGTCAAAGAACAACTTGTTTTCAGCAAACTGCATCTTTGCTTTTACAGTCCATTATGAAGCATAAAAACACTTTCGGGCTCGCTTGCAATGAAAGGCAGAAAGAGTTTTATTAGCTGAACTGCACTCCATAAGAAACACTGTCAGAGAACAGCTTGCTTTCAGCAGACTGCGTATTTCTTTATACTAGCAATTGGAACACAGAAAAACACTTTCTGGCTTGCTTGCAATGAGCACCAGAAAGACAGTTTTATTAACTGAACCGCACTCAGTATTCAAGACTGTCAAAGAACAACTTGTTTTCAGCAAACTGCATCTTTGCTTTTACAGTCCATTATGAAGCATAAAAACACTTTCGGGCTCGCTTGCAATGAAAGGCAGAAAGAGTTTTATTAGCTGAACTGCACTCCATAAGAAAGACTGTCAGAGAACAGCTTTCTTTCAGCAGACTGCGTATTTCTTTATACTAGCAATTGGAACACAGAAAAACACTTTCTGGCTTGCTTGCAATGAGCACCAGAAAGACAGTTTTATTAACTGAACCGCACTCAGTATTCAAGACTGTCAAAGAACAACTTGTTTTCAGCAAACTGCATCTTTGCTTTTACAGTCCATTATGAAGCATAAAAACACTTTCGGGCTCGCTTGCAATGAAAGGCAGAAAGAGTTTTATTAGCGGAACTGCGCTCCATAAGAAAGACTGTCAGAGCACAGCTTGCTTTCAGCAGACTGCGTATTTGTTTATACTAACAATTGGAACACAGAAAAACACTTTCTGGCTTGCTTGCAATGAGCACCAGAAAGACAGTTTTATTAACTGAACCGCACTCAGTATTCAAGACTGTCAAAGAACAACTTGTTTTCAGCAAACTGCATCTTTGCTTTTACAGTCCATTATGAAGCATAAAAACACTTTCGGGCTCGCTTGCAATGAAAGGCAGAAAGAGTTTTATTAGCGGAACTGCGCTCCATAAGAAAGACTGTCAGAGCACAGCTTGCTTTCAGCAGACTGCGTATTTGTTTATACTAACAATTGGAACACAGAAAAACACTTTCTGGCGTGTTTGCAATGAGCACCAGAAAGACAGTTTTATTAACTGAACCGCACTCAGTATTCAAGACTGTCAAAGAACAACTTGTTTTCAGCAAACTGCATCTTTGCTTTTACAGTCCATTATGAAGCATAAAAACACTTTCGGGCTCGCTTGCAATGAAAGGCAGAAAGAGTTTTATTAGCGGAACTGCGCTCCATAAGAAAGACTGTCAGAGCACAGCTTGCTTTCAGCAGACTGCGTATTTGTTTATACTAACAATTGGAACACAGAAAAACACTTTCTGGCGTGTTTGCAATGAGCACCAGAAAGACAGTTTTATTAACTGAACCGCACTCAGTATTCAAGACTGTCAAAGAACAACTTGTTTTCAGCAAACTGCATCTTTGCTTTTACAGTCCATTATGAAGCATAAAAACACTTTCGGGCTCGCTTGCAATGAAAGGCAGAAAGAGTTTTATTAGCGGAACTGCGCTCCATAAGAAAGACTGTCAGAGCACAGCTTGCTTTCAGCAGACTGCGTATTTGTTTATACTAACAAGTAGAACACAGAAAAACACTTTCTGGTTTGTTTGCGATGAGCACCAGAAAGACAGTTTTATTAACTGAACCGCACTCAGTATTCAAGACTGTCAAAGAACAACTTGTTTTCAGCAAACTGCATCTTTGCTTTTACAACCCATTATGAAGCATAAAAACACTTTCGGGCTCGCTTGCAATGAAAGGCAGAAAGAGTTTTATTAGCGGAACTGCGCTCCATAAGAAAGACTGTCAGAGCACAGCTTGCTTTCAGCAGACTGCGTATTTGTTTATACTAACAATTGGAACACAGAAAAACACTTTCTGGCTTGCTTGCAATGAGCACCAGAAAGACAGTTTTATTAACTGAACCGCACTCAGTATTCAAGACTGTCAAAGAACAACTTGTTTTCAGCAAACTGCATCTTTGCTTTTACAGTCCATTATGAAGCATAAAAACACTTTCGGGCTCGCTTGCAATGAAAGGCAGAAAGAGTTTTATTAGCGGAACTGCGCTCCATAAGAAAAGACTGTCAGAGAACAGCTTGCTTTCAGCAGACTGCGTATTTCTTTATACTAGCAATTGGAACACAGAAAAACACTTTCTGGCTTGCTTGCAATGAGCACCAGAAAGACAGTTTTATTAACTGAACCGCACTCAGTATTCAAGACTGTCAAAGAACAACTTGTTTTCAGCAAACTGCATCTTTGCTTTTACAATCCATTATGAAGCATAAAAACACTTTCGGGCTCGCTTGCAATGAAAGGCAGAAAGAGTTTTATTAGCTGAACTGCGCTCCATAAGAAAGACTGTCAGAGCACAGCTTGCTTTCAGCAGACTGCGTATTTGTTTATACTAACAATTGGAACACAGAAAAACACTTTCTGGCTTGCTTGCAATGAGCACCAGAAAGACAGTTTTATTAACTGAACCGCACTCAGTATTCAAGACTGTCAAAGAACAACTTGTTTTCAGCAAACTGCATCTTTGCTTTTACAATCCATTATGAAGCATAAAAACACTTTCGGGCTCGCTTGCAATGAAAGGCAGAAAGAGTTTTATTAGCTGAACTGCGCTCCATAAGAAAGACTGTCAGAGCACAGCTTGCTTTCAGCAGACTGCGTATTTGTTTATACTAACAATTGGAACACAGAAAAACACTTTCTGGCTTGCTTGCAATGAGCACCAGAAAGACAGTTTTATTAACTGAACCGCACTCAGTATTCAAGACTGTCAAAGAACAACTTGTTTTCAGCAAACTGCATCTTTGCTTTTACAGTCCATTATGAAGCATAAAAACACTTTCGGGCTCGCTTGCAATGAAAGGCAGAAAGAGTTTTATTAGCGGAACTGCGCTCCATAAGAAAGACTGTCAGAGCACAGCTTGCTTTCAGCAGACTGCGTATTTGTTTATACTAACAATTGGAACACAGAAAAACACTTTCTGGCTTGCTTGCAATGAGCACCAGAAAGACAGTTTTATTAACTGAACCGCACTCAGTATTCAAGACTGTCAAAGAACAACTTGTTTTCAGCAAACTGCATCTTTGCTTTTACAGTCCATTATGAAGCATAAAAACACTTTCGGGCTCGCTTGCAATGAAAGGCAGAAAGAGTTTTATTAGCGGAACTGCGCTCCATAAGAAAGACTGTCAGAGAACAGCTTGCTTTCAGCAGACTGCGTATTTCTTTATACTAGCAATTGGAACACAGAAAAACACTTTCTGGCTTGCTTGCAATGAGCACCAGAAAGACAGTTTTATTAACTGAACCGCACTCAGTATTCAAGACTGTCAAAGAACAACTTGTTTTCAGCAAACTGCATCTTTGCTTTTACAATCCATTATGAAGCATAAAAACACTTTCGGGCTCGCTTGCAATGAAAGGCAGAAAGAGTTTTATTAGCGGAACTGCGCTCCATAAGAAAGACTGTCAGAGCACAGCTTGCTTTCAGCAGACTGCGTATTTGTTTATACTAACAAGTAGAACACAGAAAAACACTTTCTGGTTTGTTTGCAATGAGCACCAGAAAGACAGTTTTATTAACTGAACCGCACTCAGTATTCAAGACTGTCAAAGAACAACTTGTTTTCAGCAAACTGCATCTTTGCTTTTACAACCCATTATGAAGCATAAAAACAGTTTCGGGCTCGCTTGCAATGAAAGGCAGAAAGAGTTTTATTAGCGGAACTGCGCTCCATAAGAAAGACTGTCAGAGCACAGCTTGCTTTCAGCAGACTGCATATTTGTTTATACTAACAAGTAGAACACAGAAAAACACTTTCTGGTTTGTTTGCAATGAGCACCAGAAAGACAGTTTTATTAACTGAACCGCACTCAGTATTCAAGACTGTCAAAGAACAACTTGTTTTCAGCAAACTGCATCTTTGCTTTTACAGTCCATTATGAAGCATAAAAACACTTTCGGGCTCGCTTGCAATGAAAGGCAGAAAGAGTTTTATTAGCTGAACTGCACTCCATAAGAAACACTGTCAGAGAACAGCTTGCTTTCAGCAGACTGCGTATTTCTTTATACTAGCAATTGGAACACAGAAAAACACTTTCTGGCTTGCTTGCAATGAGCACCAGAAAGACAGTTTTATTAACTGAACCGCACTCAGTATTCAAGACTGTCAAAGAACAACTTGTTTTCAGCAAACTGCATCTTTGCTTTTACAGTCCATTATGAAGCATAAAAACACTTTCGGGCTCGCTTGCAATGAAAGGCAGAAAGAGTTTTATTAGCTGAACTGCACTCCATAAGAAAGACTGTCAGAGAACAGCTTTCTTTCAGCAGACTGCGTATTTCTTTATACTAGCAATTGGAACACAGAAAAACACTTTCTGGCTTGCTTGCAATGAGCACCAGAAAGACAGTTTTATTAACTGAACCGCACTCAGTATTCAAGACTGTCAAAGAACAACTTGTTTTCAGCAAACTGCATCTTTGCTTTTACAATCCATTATGAAGCATAAAAACACTTTCGGGCTCGCTTGCAATGAAAGGCAGAAAGAGTTTTATTAGCGGAACTGCGCTCCATAAGAAAGACTGTCAGAGCACAGCTTGCTTTCAGCAGACTGCGTATTTGTTTATACTAACAATTGGAACACAGAAAAACACTTTCTGGCTTGCTTGCAATGAGCACCAGAAAGACAGTTTTATTAACTGAACCGCACTCAGTATTCAAGACTGTCAAAGAACAACTTGTTTTCAGCAAACTGCATCTTTGCTTTTACAGTCCATTATGAAGCATAAAAACACTTTCGGGCTCGCTTGCAATGAAAGGCAGAAAGAGTTTTATTAGCGGAACTGCGCTCCATAAGAAAGACTGTCAGAGCACAGCTTGCTTTCAGCAGACTGCGTATTTGTTTATACTAACAATTGGAACACAGAAAAACACTTTCTGGCTTGCTTGCAATGAGCACCAGAAAGACAGTTTTATTAACTGAACCGCACTCAGTATTCAAGACTGTCAAAGAACAACTTGTTTTCAGCAAACTGCATCTTTGCTTTTACAGTCCATTATGAAGCATAAAAACACTTTCGGGCTCGCTTGCAATGAAAGGCAGAAAGAGTTTTATTAGCTGAACTGCACTCCATAAGAAAGACTGTCAGAGAACAGCTTGCTTTCAGCAGACTGCGTATTTGTTTATACTAACAATTGGAACACAGAAAAACACTTTCTGGCGTGTTTGCAATGAGCACCAGAAAGACAGTTTTATTAACTGAACCGCACTCAGTATTCAAGACTGTCAAAGAACAACTTGTTTTCAGCAAACTGCATCTTTGCTTTTACAGTCCATTATGAAGCATAAAAACACTTTCGGGCTCGCTTGCAATGAAAGGCAGAAAGAGTTTTATTAGCGGAACTGCGCTCCATAAGAAAGACTGTCAGAGCACAGCTTGCTTTCAGCAGACTGCGTATTTGTTTATACTAACAATTGGAACACAGAAAAACACTTTCTGGCGTGTTTGCAATGAGCACCAGAAAGACAGTTTTATTAACTGAACCGCACTCAGTATTCAAGACTGTCAAAGAACAACTTGTTTTCAGCAAACTGCATCTTTGCTTTTACAATCCATTATGAAGCATAAAAACACTTTCGGGCTCGCTTGCAATGAAAGGCAGAAAGAGTTTTATTAGCGGAACTGCGCTCCATAAGAAAGACTGTCAGAGAACAGCTTGCTTTCAGCAGACTGCGTATTTCTTTATACTAGCAATTGGAACACAGAAAAACACTTTCTGGCTTGCTTGCAATGAGCACCAGAAAGACAGTTTTATTAACTGAACCGCACTCAGTATTCAAGACTGTCAAAGAACAACTTGTTTTCAGCAAACTGCATCTTTGCTTTTACAATCCATTATGAAGCATAAAAACACTTTCGGGCTCGCTTGCAATGAAAGGCAGAAAGAGTTTTATTAGCGGAACTGCGCTCCATAAGAAAGACTGTCAGAGAACAGCTTGCTTTCAGCAGACTGCGTATTTCTTTATACTAGCAATTGGAACACAGAAAAACACTTTCTGGCTTGCTTGCAATGAGCACCAGAAAGACAGTTTTATTAACTGAACCGCACTCAGTATTCAAGACTGTCAAAGAACAACTTGTTTTCAGCAAACTGCATCTTTGCTTTTACAATCCATTATGAAGCATAAAAACACTTTCGGGCTCGCTTGCAATGAAAGGCAGAAAGAGTTTTATTAGCGGAACTGCGCTCCATAAGAAAGACTGTCAGAGCACAGCTTGCTTTCAGCAGACTGCGTATTTGTTTATACTAACAATTGGAACACAGAAAAACACTTTCTGGCGTGTTTGCAATGAGCACCAGAAAGACAGTTTTATTAACTGAACCGCACTCAGTATTCAAGACTGTCAAAGAACAACTTGTTTTCAGCAAACTGCATCTTTGCTTTTACAATCCATTATGAAGCATAAAAACACTTTCGGGCTCGCTTGCAATGAAAGGCAGAAAGAGTTTTATTAGCGGAACTGCGCTCCATAAGAAAGACTGTCAGAGAACAGCTTGCTTTCAGCAGACTGCGTATTTCTTTATACTAGCAATTGGAACACAGAAAAACACTTTCTGGCTTGCTTGCAATGAGCACCAGAAAGACAGTTTTATTAACTGAACCGCACTCAGTATTCAAGACTGTCAAAGAACAACTTGTTTTCAGCAAACTGCATCTTTGCTTTTACAGTCCATTATGAAGCATAAAAACACTTTCGGGCTCGCTTGCAATGAAAGGCAGAAAGAGTTTTATTAGCGGAACTGCGCTCCATAAGAAAGACTGTCAGAGCACAGCTTGCTTTCAGCAGACTGCGTATTTGTTTATACTAACAAGTAGAACACAGAAAAACACTTTCTGGTTTGTTTGCAATGAGCACCAGAAAGACAGTTTTATTAACTGAACCGCACTCAGTATTCAAGACTGTCAAAGAACAACTTGTTTTCAGCAAACTGCATCTTTGCTTTTACAACCCATTATGAAGCATAAAAACAGTTTCGGGCTCGCTTGCAATGAAAGGCAGAAAGAGTTTTATTAGCGGAACTGCGCTCCATAAGAAAGACTGTCAGAGCACAGCTTGCTTTCAGCAGACTGCATATTTGTTTATACTAACAAGTAGAACACAGAAAAACACTTTCTGGTTTGTTTGCAATGAGCACCAGAAAGACAGTTTTATTAACTGAACCGCACTCAGTATTCAAGACTGTCAAAGAACAACTTGTTTTCAGCAAACTGCATCTTTGCTTTTACAGTCCATTATGAAGCATAAAAACACTTTCGGGCTCGCTTGCAATGAAAGGCAGAAAGAGTTTTATTAGCTGAACTGCACTCCATAAGAAACACTGTCAGAGAACAGCTTGCTTTCAGCAGACTGCGTATTTCTTTATACTAGCATTTGGAACACAGAAAAACACTTTCTGGCTTGCTTGCAATGAGCACCAGAAAGACAGTTTTATTAACTGAACCGCACTCAGTATTCAAGACTGTCAAAGAACAACTTGTTTTCAGCAAACTGCATCTTTGCTTTTACAGTCCATTATGAAGCATAAAAACACTTTCGGGCTCGCTTGCAATGAAAGGCAGAAAGAGTTTTATTAGCTGAACTGCACTCCATAAGAAAGACTGTCAGAGAACAGCTTTCTTTCAGCAGACTGCGTATTTCTTTATACTAGCAATTGGAACACAGAAAAACACTTTCTGGCTTGCTTGCAATGAGCACCAGAAAGACAGTTTTATTAACTGAACCGCACTCAGTATTCAAGACTGTCAAAGAACAACTTGTTTTCAGCAAACTGCATCTTTGCTTTTACAGTCCATTATGAAGCATAAAAACACTTTCGGGCTCGCTTGCAATGAAAGGCAGAAAGAGTTTTATTAGCGGAACTGCGCTCCATAAGAAAGACTGTCAGAGCACAGCTTGCTTTCAGCAGACTGCGTATTTGTTTATACTAACAATTGGAACACAGAAAAACACTTTCTGGCTTGCTTGCAATGAGCACCAGAAAGACAGTTTTATTAACTGAACCGCACTCAGTATTCAAGACTGTCAAAGAACAACTTGTTTTCAGCAAACTGCATCTTTGCTTTTACAGTCCATTATGAAGCATAAAAACACTTTCGGGCTCGCTTGCAATGAAAGGCAGAAAGAGTTTTATTAGCGGAACTGCGCTCCATAAGAAAGACTGTCAGAGCACAGCTTGCTTTCAGCAGACTGCGTATTTGTTTATACTAACAATTGGAACACAGAAAAACACTTTCTGGCGTGTTTGCAATGAGCACCAGAAAGACAGTTTTATTAACTGAACCGCACTCAGTATTCAAGACTGTCAAAGAACAACTTGTTTTCAGCAAACTGCATCTTTGCTTTTACAACCCATTATGAAGCATAAAAACACTTTCGGGCTCGCTTGCAATGAAAGGCAGAAAGAGTTTTATTAGCTGAACTGCACTCCATAAGAAAGACTGTCAGAGAACAGCTTGCTTTCAGCAGACTGCGTATTTCTTTATACTAGCAATTGGAACACAGAAAAACACTTTCTGGCTTGCTTGCAATGAACACCAGAAAGACAGTTTTATTAACTGAACCGCACTCAGTATTCAAGACTGTCAAAGAACAACTTGTTTTCAGCAAACTGCATCTTTGCTTTTACAACCCATTATGAAGCATAAAAACACTTTCGGGCTCGCTTGCAATGAAAGGCAGAAAGAGTTTTATTAGCTGAACTGCACTCCATAAGAAAGACTGTCAGAGAACAGCTTGCTTTCAGCAGACTGCGTATTTCTTTATACTAGCAATTGGAACACAGAAAAACACTTTCTGGCTTGCTTGCAATGAGCACCAGAAAGATAGTTTTATTAACTGAACCGCACTCAGTATTCAAGACTGTCAAAGAACAACTTGTTTTCAGCAAACTGCATCTTTGCTTTTACAATCCATTATGAAGCATAAAAACACTTTCGGGCTCGCTTGCAATGAAAGGCAGAAAGAGTTTTATTAGCGGAACTGCGCTCCATAAGAAAGACTGTCAGAGAACAGCTTGCTTTCAGCAGACTGCGTATTTCTTTATACTAGCAATTGGAACACAGAAAAACACTTTCTGGCTTGCTTGCAATGAGCACCAGAAAGACAGTTTTATTAACTGAACCGCACTCAGTATTCAAGACTGTCAAAGAACAACTTGTTTTCAGCAAACTGCATCTTTGCTTTTACAATCCATTATGAAGCATAAAAACACTTTCGGGCTCGCTTGCAATGAAAGGCAGAAAGAGTTTTATTAGCGGAACTGCGCTCCATAAGAAAGACTGTCAGAGCACAGCTTGCTTTCAGCAGACTGCGTATTTGTTTATACTAACAAGTAGAACACAGAAAAACACTTTCTGGTTTGTTTGCAATGAGCACCAGAAAGACAGTTTTATTAACTGAACCGCACTCAGTATTCAAGACTGTCAAAGAACAACTTGTTTTCAGCAAACTGCATCTTTGCTTTTACAGTCCATTATGAAGCATAAAAACACTTTCGGGCTCGCTTGCAATGAAAGGCAGAAAGAGTTTTATTAGCTGAACTGCACTCCATAAGAAAGACTGTCAGAGAACAGCTTTCTTTCAGCAGACTGCGTATTTCTTTATACTAGCAATTGGAACACAGAAAAACACTTTCTGGCTTGCTTGCAATGAGCACCAGAAAGACAGTTTTATTAACTGAACCGCACTCAGTATTCAAGACTGTCAAAGAACAACTTGTTTTCAGCAAACTGCATCTTTGCTTTTACAGTCCATTATGAAGCATAAAAACACTTTCGGGCTCGCTTGCAATGAAAGGCAGAAAGAGTTTTATTAGCGGAACTGCGCTCCATAAGAAAGACTGTCAGAGCACAGCTTGCTTTCAGCAGACTGCGTATTTGTTTATACTAACAATTGGAACACAGAAAAACACTTTCTGGCGTGTTTGCAATGAGCACCAGAAAGACAGTTTTATTAACTGAACCGCACTTAGTATTCAAGACTGTCAAAGAACAACTTGTTTTCAGCAAACTGCATCTTTGCTTTTACAGTCCATTATGAAGCATAAAAACACTTTCGGGCTCGCTTGCAATGAAAGGCAGAAAGAGTTTTATTAGCGGAACTGCGCTCCATAAGAAAGACTGTCAGAGCACAGCTTGCTTTCAGCAGACTGCGTATTTGTTTATACTAACAATTGGAACACAGTAAAACACTTTCTGGCTTGCTTGCAATGAGCACCAGAAAGACAGTTTTATTAACTGAACCGCACTCAGTATTCAAGACTGTCAAAGAACAACTTGTTTTCAGCAAACTGCATCTTTGCTTTTACAGTCCATTATGAAGCATAAAAACACTTTCGGGCTCGCTTGCAATGAAAGGCAGAAAGAGTTTTATTAGCGGAACTGCGCTCCATAAGAAAGACTGTCAGAGCACAGCTTGCTTTCAGCAGACTGCGTATTTGTTTATACTAACAATTGGAACACAGAAAAACACTTTCTGGCGTGTTTGCAATGAGCACCAGAAAGACAGTTTTATTAACTGAACCGCACTCAGTATTCAAGACTGTCAAAGAACAACTTGTTTTCAGCAAACTGCATCTTTGCTTTTACAGTCCATTATGAAGCATAAAAACACTTTCGGGCTCGCTTGCAATGAAAGGCAGAAAGAGTTTTATTAGCTGAACTGCACTCCATAAGAAAGACTGTCAGAGAACAGCTTGCTTTCAGCAGACTGCGTATTTCTTTATACTAGCAATTGGAACACAGAAAAACACCTTCTGGCTTGCTTGCAATGAGCACCAGAAAGACAGTTTTATTAACTGAACCGCACTCAGTATTCAAGACTGTCAAAGAACAACTTGTTTTCAGCAAACTGCATCTTTGCTTTTACAGTCCATTATGAAGCATAAAAACACTTTCGGGCTCGCTTGCAATGAAAGGCAGAAAGAGTTTTATTAGCGGAACTGCGCTCCATAAGAAAGACTGTCAGAGCACAGCTTGCTTTCAGCAGACTGCGTATTTGTTTATACTAACAAGTAGAACACAGAAAAACACTTTCTGGTTTGTTTGCGATGAGCACCAGAAAGACAGTTTTATTAACTGAACCGCACTCAGTATTCAAGACTGTCAAAGAACAACTTGTTTTCAGCAAACTGCATCTTTGCTTTTACAACCCATTATGAAGCATAAAAACACTTTCGGGCTCGCTTGCAATGAAAGGCAGAAAGAGTTTTATTAGCTGAACTGCGCTCCATAAGAAAGACTGTCAGAGCACAGCTTGCTTTCAGCAGACTGCGTATTTGTTTATACTAACAATTGGAACACAGAAAAACACTTTCTGGCTTGCTTGCAATGAGCACCAGAAAGACAGTTTTATTAACTGAACCGCACTCAGTATTCAAGACTGTCAAAGAACAACTTGTTTTCAGCAAACTGCATCTTTGCTTTTACAGTCCATTATGAAGCATAAAAACACTTTCGGGCTCGCTTGCAATGAAAGGCAGAAAGAGTTTTATTAGCGGAACTGCGCTCCATAAGAAAGACTGTCAGAGCACAGCTTGCTTTCAGCAGACTGCGTATTTGTTTATACTAACAATTGGAACACAGAAAAACACTTTCTGGCGTGTTTGCAATGAGCACCAGAAAGACAGTTTTATTAACTGAACCGCACTTAGTATTCAAGACTGTCAAAGAACAACTTGTTTTCAGCAAACTGCATCTTTGCTTTTACAGTCCATTATGAAGCATAAAAACACTTTCGGGCTCGCTTGCAATGAAAGGCAGAAAGAGTTTTATTAGCGGAACTGCGCTCCATAAGAAAGACTGTCAGAGCACAGCTTGCTTTCAGCAGACTGCGTATTTGTTTATACTAACAATTGGAACACAGAAAAACACTTTCTGGCTTGCTTGCAATGAGCACCAGAAAGACAGTTTTATTAACTGAACCGCACTCAGTATTCAAGACTGTCAAAGAACAACTTGTTTTCAGCAAACTGCATCTTTGCTTTTACAGTCCATTATGAAGCATAAAAACACTTTCGGGCTCGCTTGCAATGAAAGGCAGAAAGAGTTTTATTAGCGGAACTGCGCTCCATAAGAAAGACTGTCAGAGCACAGCTTGCTTTCAGCAGACTGCGTATTTGTTTATACTAACAAGTAGAACACAGAAAAACACTTTCTGGTTTGTTTGCGATGAGCACCAGAAAGACAGTTTTATTAACTGAACCGCACTCAGTATTCAAGACTGTCAAAGAACAACTTGTTTTCAGCAAACTGCATCTTTGCTTTTACAACCCATTATGAAGCATAAAAACACTTTCGGGCTCGCTTGCAATGAAAGGCAGAAAGAGTTTTATTAGCTGAACTGCGCTCCATAAGAAAGACTGTCAGAGCACAGCTTGCTTTCAGCAGACTGCGTATTTGTTTATACTAACAATTGGAACACAGAAAAACACTTTCTGGCGTGTTTGCAATGAGCACCAGAAAGACAGTTTTATTAACTGAACCGCACTTAGTATTCAAGACTGTCAAAGAACAACTTGTTTTCAGCAAACTGCATCTTTGCTTTTACAGTCCATTATGAAGCATAAAAACACTTTCGGGCTCGCTTGCAATGAAAGGCAGAAAGAGTTTTATTAGCGGAACTGCGCTCCATAAGAAAGACTGTCAGAGCACAGCTTGCTTTCAGCAGACTGCGTATTTGTTTATACTAACAATTGGAACACAGAAAAACACTTTCTGGCTTGCTTGCAATGAGCACCAGAAAGACAGTTTTATTAACTGAACCGCACTCAGTATTCAAGACTGTCAAAGAACAACTTGTTTTCAGCAAACTGCATCTTTGCTTTTACAGTCCATTATGAAGCATAAAAACACTTTCGGGCTCGCTTGCAATGAAAGGCAGAAAGAGTTTTATTAGCGGAACTGCGCTCCATAAGAAAGACTGTCAGAGCACAGCTTGCTTTCAGCAGACTGCGTATTTGTTTATACTAACAATTGGAACACAGAAAAACACTTTCTGGCGTGTTTGCAATGAGCACCAGAAAGACAGTTTTATTAACTGAACCGCACTCAGTATTCAAGACTGTCAAAGAACAACTTGTTTTCAGCAAACTGCATCTTTGCTTTTACAGTCCATTATGAAGCATAAAAACACTTTCGGGCTCGCTTGCAATGAAAGGCAGAAAGAGTTTTATTAGCGGAACTGCGCTCCATAAGAAAGACTGTCAGAGCACAGCTTGCTTTCAGCAGACTGCGTATTTGTTTATACTAACAATTGGAACACAGAAAAACACTTTCTGGCTTGCTTGCAATGAGCACCAGAAAGACAGTTTTATTAACTGAACCGCACTCAGTATTCAAGACTGTCAAAGAACAACTTGTTTTCAGCAAACTGCATCTTTGCTTTTACAGTCCATTATGAAGCATAAAAACACTTTCGGGCTCGCTTGCAATGAAAGGCAGAAAGAGTTTTATTAGCGGAACTGCGCTCCATAAGAAAGACTGTCAGAGCACAGCTTGCTTTCAGCAGACTGCGTATTTGTTTATACTAACAATTGGAACACAGAAAAACACTTTCTGGCGTGTTTGCAATGAGCACCAGAAAGACAGTTTTATTAACTGAACCGCACTCAGTATTCAAGACTGTCAAAGAACAACTTGTTTTCAGCAAACTGCATCTTTGCTTTTACAGTCCATTATGAAGCATAAAAACACTTTCGGGCTCGCTTGCAATGAAAGGCAGAAAGAGTTTTATTAGCGGAACTGCGCTCCATAAGAAAGACTGTCAGAGCACAGCTTGCTTTCAGCAGACTGCGTATTTGTTTATACTAACAAGTAGAACACAGAAAAACACTTTCTGGTTTGTTTGCGATGAGCACCAGAAAGACAATTTTATTAACTGAACCGCACTCAGTATTCAAGACTGTCAAAGAACAACTTGTTTTCAGCAAACTGCATCTTTGCTTTTACAACCCATTATGAAGCATAAAAACACTTTCGGGCTCGCTTGCAATGAAAGGCAGAAAGAGTTTTATTAGCTGAACTGCGCTCCATAAGAAAGACTGTCAGAGCACAGCTTGCTTTCAGCAGACTGCGTATTTGTTTATACTAACAATTGGAACACAGAAAAACACTTTCTGGCGTGTTTGCAATGAGCACCAGAAAGACAGTTTTATTAACTGAACCGCACTTAGTATTCAAGACTGTCAAAGAACAACTTGTTTTCAGCAAACTGCATCTTTGCTTTTACAGTCCATTATGAAGCATAAAAACACTTTCGGGCTCGCTTGCAATGAAAGGCAGAAAGAGTTTTATTAGCGGAACTGCGCTCCATAAGAAAGACTGTCAGAGCACAGCTTGCTTTCAGCAGACTGCGTATTTGTTTATACTAACAATTGGAACACAGAAAAACACTTTCTGGCTTGCTTGCAATGAGCACCAGAAAGACAGTTTTATTAACTGAACCGCACTCAGTATTCAAGACTGTCAAAGAACAACTTGTTTTCAGCAAACTGCATCTTTGCTTTTACAGTCCATTATGAAGCATAAAAACACTTTCGGGCTCGCTTGCAATGAAAGGCAGAAAGAGTTTTATTAGCGGAACTGCGCTCCATAAGAAAGACTGTCAGAGCACAGCTTGCTTTCAGCAGACTGCGTATTTGTTTATACTAACAATTGGAACACAGAAAAACACTTTCTGGCGTGTTTGCGATGAGCACCAGAAAGACAGTTTTATTAACTGAACCGCACTTAGTATTCAAGACTGTCAAAGAACAACTTGTTTTCAGCAAACTGCATCTTTGCTTTTACAGTCCATTATGAAGCATAAAAACACTTTCGGGCTCGCTTGCAATGAAAGGCAGAAAGAGTTTTACTAGCGGAACTGCGCTCCATAAGAAAGACTGTCAGAGCACAGCTTGCTTTCAGCAGACTGCGTATTTGTTTATACTAACAATTGGAACACAGTAAAACACTTTCTGGCTTGCTTGCAATGAGCACCAGAAAGACAGTTTTATTAACTGAACCGCACTCAGTATTCAAGACTGTCAAAGAACAACTTGTTTTCAGCAAACTGCATCTTTGCTTTTACAGTCCATTATGAAGCATAAAAACACTTTCGGGCTCGCTTGCAATGAAAGGCAGAAAGAGTTTTATTAGCGGAACTGCGCTCCATAAGAAAGACTGTCAGAGCACAACTTGCTTTCAGCAGACTGCGTATTTGTTTATACTAACAATTGGAACACAGAAAAACACTTTCTGGCGTGTTTGCAATGAGCACCAGAAAGACAGTTTTATTAACTGAACCGCACTCAGTATTCAAGACTGTCAAAGAACAACTTGTTTTCAGCAAACTGCATCTTTGCTTTTACAGTCCATTATGAAGCATAAAAACACTTTCGGGCTCGCTTGCAATGAAAGGCAGAAAGAGTTTTATTAGCTGAACTGCACTCCATAAGAAAGACTGCCAGAGAACAGCTTGCTTTCAGCAGACTGCGTATTTCTTTATACTAGCAATTGGAACACAGAAAAACACTTTCTGGCTTGCTTGCAATGAGCACCAGAAAGACAGTTTTATTAACTGAACCGCACTCAGTATTCAAGACTGTCAAAGAACAACTTGTTTTCAGCAAACTGCATCTTTGCTTTTACAGTCCATTATGAAGCATAAAAACACTTTCGGGCTCGCTTGCAATGAAAGGCAGAAAGAGTTTTATTAGCGGAACTGCGCTCCATAAGAAAGACTGTCAGAGCACAGCTTGCTTTCAGCAGACTGCGTATTTGTTTATACTAACAAGTAGAACACAGAAAAACACTTTCTGGTTTGTTTGCGATGAGCACCAGAAAGACAGTTTTATTAACTGAACCGCACTCAGTATTCAAGACTGTCAAAGAACAACTTGTTTTCAGCAAACTGCATCTTTGCTTTTACAACCCATTATGAAGCATAAAAACACTTTCGGGCTCGCTTGCAATGAAAGGCAGAAAGAGTTTTATTAGCTGAACTGCGCTCCATAAGAAAGACTGTCAGAGCACAGCTTGCTTTCAGCAGACTGCGTATTTGTTTATACTAACAATTGGAACACAGAAAAACACTTTCTGGCGTGTTTGCAATGAGCACCAGAAAGACAGTTTTATTAACTGAACCGCACTTAGTATTCAAGACTGTCAAAGAACAACTTGTTTTCAGCAAACTGCATCTTTGCTTTTACAGTCCATTATGAAGCATAAAAACACTTTCGGGCTCGCTTGCAATGAAAGGCAGAAAGAGTTTTATTAGCGGAACTGCGCTCCATAAGAAAGACTGTCAGAGCACAGCTTGCTTTCAGCAGACTGCGTATTTGTTTATACTAACAATTGGAACACAGAAAAACACTTTCTGGCTTGCTTGCAATGAGCACCAGAAAGACAGTTTTATTAACTGAACCGCACTCAGTATTCAAGACTGTCAAAGAACAACTTGTTTTCAGCAAACTGCATCTTTGCTTTTACAGTCCATTATGAAGCATAAAAACACTTTCGGGCTCGCTTGCAATGAAAGGCAGAAAGAGTTTTATTAGCGGAACTGCGCTCCATAAGAAAGACTGTCAGAGCACAGCTTGCTTTCAGCAGACTGCGTATTTGTTTATACTAACAAGTAGAACACAGAAAAACACTTTCTGGTTTGTTTGCGATGAGCACCAGAAAGACAGTTTTATTAACTGAACCGCACTCAGTATTCAAGACTGTCAAAGAACAACTTGTTTTCAGCAAACTGCATCTTTGCTTTTACAACCCATTATGAAGCATAAAAACACTTTCGGGCTCGCTTGCAATGAAAGGCAGAAAGAGTTTTATTAGCTGAACTGCGCTCCATAAGAAAGACTGTCAGAGCACAGCTTGCTTTCAGCAGACTGCGTATTTGTTTATACTAACAATTGGAACACAGAAAAACACTTTCTGGCGTGTTTGCAATGAGCACCAGAAAGACAGTTTTATTAACTGAACCGCACTTAGTATTCAAGACTGTCAAAGAACAACTTGTTTTCAGCAAACTGCATCTTTGCTTTTACAGTCCATTATGAAGCATAAAAACACTTTCGGGCTCGCTTGCAATGAAAGGCAGAAAGAGTTTTATTAGCGGAACTGCGCTCCATAAGAAAGACTGTCAGAGCACAGCTTGCTTTCAGCAGACTGCGTATTTGTTTATACTAACAATTGGAACACAGAAAAACACTTTCTGGCTTGCTTGCAATGAGCACCAGAAAGACAGTTTTATTAACTGAACCGCACTCAGTATTCAAGACTGTCAAAGAACAACTTGTTTTCAGCAAACTGCATCTTTGCTTTTACAGTCCATTATGAAGCATAAAAACACTTTCGGGCTCGCTTGCAATGAAAGGCAGAAAGAGTTTTATTAGCGGAACTGCGCTCCATAAGAAAGACTGTCAGAGCACAGCTTGCTTTCAGCAGACTGCGTATTTGTTTATACTAACAATTGGAACACAGAAAAACACTTTCTGGCTTGCTTGCAATGAGCACCAGAAAGACAGTTTTATTAACTGAACCGCACTCAGTATTCAAGACTGTCAAAGAACAACTTGTTTTCAGCAAACTGCATCTTTGCTTTTACAACCCATTATGAAGCATAAAAACACTTTCGGGCTCGCTTGCAATGAAAGGCAGAAAGAGTTTTATTAGCGGAACTGCGCTCCATAAGAAAGACTGTCAGAGCACAGCTTGCTTTCAGCAGACTGCGTATTTCTTTATACTAGCAATTGGAACACAGAAAAACACTTTCTGGCTTGCTTGCAATGAGCACCAGAAAGACAGTTTTATTAACTGAACCGCACTCAGTATTCAAGACTGTCAAAGAACAACTTGTTTTCAGCAAACTGCATCTTTGCTTTTACAATCCATTATGAAGCATAAAAACACTTTCGGGCTCGCTTGCAATGAAAGGCAGAAAGAGTTTTATTAGCGGAACTGCGCTCCATAAGAAAGACTGTCAGAGAACAGCTTGCTTTCAGCAGACTGCGTATTTCTTTATACTAGCAATTGGAACACAGAAAAACACTTTCTGGCTTGATTGCAATGAGCACCAGAAAGACAGTTTTATTAACTGAACCGCACTCAGTATTCAAGACTGTCAAAGAACAACTTGTTTTCAGCAAACTGCATCTTTGCTTTTACAATCCATTATGAAGCATAAAAACACTTTCGGGCTCGCTTGCAATGAAAGGCAGAAAGAGTTTTATTAGCGGAACTGCGCTCCATAAGAAAGACTGTCAGAGCACAGCTTGCTTTCAGCAGACTGCGTATTTGTTTATACTAACAAGTAGAACACAGAAAAACACTTTCTGGTTTGTTTGCAATGAGCACCAGAAAGACAGTTTTATTAACTGAACCGCACTCAGTATTCAAGACTGTCAAAGAACAACTTGTTTTCAGCAAACTGCATCTTTGCTTTTACAACCCATTATGAAGCATAAAAACACTTTCGGGCTCGCTTGCAATGAAAGGCAGAAAGAGTTTTATTAGCGGAACTGCGCTCCATAAGAAAGACTGTCAGAGCACAGCTTGCTTTCAGCAGACTGCATATTTGTTTATACTAACAAGTAGAACACAGAAAAACACTTTCTGGTTTGTTTGCAATGAGCACCAGAAAGACAGTTTTATTAACTGAACCGCACTCAGTATTCAAGACTGTCAAAGAACAACTTGTTTTCAGCAAACTGCATCTTTGCTTTTACAGTCCATTATGAAGCATAAAAACACTTTCGGGCTCGCTTGCAATGAAAGGCAGAAAGAGTTTTATTAGCTGAACTGCACTCCATAAGAAAGACTGTCAGAGAACAGCTTTCTTTCAGCAGACTGCGTATTTCTTTATACTAGCAATTGGAACACAGAAAAACACTTTCTGGCTTGCTTGCAATGAGCACCAGAAAGACAGTTTTATTAACTGAACCGCACTCAGTATTCAAGACTGTCAAAGAACAACTTGTTTTCAGCAAACTGCATCTTTGCTTTTACAGTCCATTATGAAGCATAAAAACACTTTCGGGCTCGCTTGCAATGAAAGGCAGAAAGAGTTTTATTAGCGGAACTGCGCTCCATAAGAAAGACTGTCAGAGCACAGCTTGCTTTCAGCAGACTGCGTATTTGTTTATACTAACAATTGGAACACAGAAAAACACTTTCTGGCGTGTTTGCAATGAGCACCAGAAAGACAGTTTTATTAACTGAACCGCACTCAGTATTCAAGACTGTCAAAGAACAACTTGTTTTCAGCAAACTGCATCTTTGCTTTTACAGTCCATTATGAAGCATAAAAACACTTTCGGGCTCGCTTGCAATGAAAGGCAGAAAGAGTTTTATTAGCTGAACTGCACTCCATAAGAAAGACTGTCAGAGAACAGCTTGCTTTCAGCAGACTGCGTATTTCTTTATACTAGCAATTGGAACACAGAAAAACACTTTCTGGCTTGCTTGCAATGAGCACCAGAAAGACAGTTTTATTAACTGAACCGCACTCAGTATTCAAGACTGTCAAAGAACAACTTGTTTTCAGCAAACTGCATCTTTGCTTTTACAGTCCATTATGAAGCATAAAAACACTTTCGGGCTCGCTTGCAATGAAAGGCAGAAAGAGTTTTATTAGCGGAACTGCGCTCCATAAGAAAGACTGTCAGAGCACAGCTTGCTTTCAGCAGACTGCGTATTTGTTTATACTAACAATTGGAACACAGAAAAACACTTTCTGGCGTGTTTGCAATGAGCACCAGAAAGACAGTTTTATTAACTGAACCGCACTTAGTATTCAAGACTGTCAAAGAACAACTTGTTTTCAGCAAACTGCATCTTTGCTTTTACAGTCCATTATGAAGCATAAAAACACTTTCGGGCTCGCTTGCAATGAAAGGCAGAAAGAGTTTTATTAGCGGAACTGCGCTCCATAAGAAAGACTGTCAGAGCACAGCTTGCTTTCAGCAGACTGCGTATTTGTTTATACTAACAATTGGAACACAGAAAAACACTTTCTGGCTTGCTTGCAATGAGCACCAGAAAGACAGTTTTATTAACTGAACCGCACTCAGTATTCAAGACTGTCAAAGAACAACTTGTTTTCAGCAAACTGCATCTTTGCTTTTACAGTCCATTATGAAGCATAAAAACACTTTCGGGCTCGCTTGCAATGAAAGGCAGAAAGAGTTTTATTAGCGGAACTGCGCTCCATAAGAAAGACTGTCAGAGCACAGCTTGCTTTCAGCAGACTGCGTATTTGTTTATACTAACAATTGGAACACAGAAAAACACTTTCTGGCTTGCTTGCAATGAGCACCAGAAAGACAGTTTTATTAACTGAACCGCACTCAGTATTCAAGACTGTCAAAGAACAACTTGTTTTCAGCAAACTGCATCTTTGCTTTTACAACCCATTATGAAGCATAAAAACACTTTCGGGCTCGCTTGCAATGAAAGGCAGAAAGAGTTTTATTAGCTGAACTGCACTCCATAAGAAAGACTGTCAGAGAACAGCTTGCTTTCAGCAGACTGCGTATTTCTTTATACTAGCAATTGGAACACAGAAAAACACTTTCTGGCTTGCTTGCAATGAGCACCAGAAAGACAGTTTTATTAACTGAACCGCACTCAGTATTCAAGACTGTCAAAGAACAACTTGTTTTCAGCAAACTGCATCTTTGCTTTTACAATCCATTATGAAGCATAAAAACACTTTCGGGCTCGCTTGCAATGAAAGGCAGAAAGAGCTTTATTAGCGGAACTGCGCTCCATAAGAAAGACTGTCAGAGAACAGCTTGCTTTCAGCAGACTGCGTATTTCTTTATACTAGCAATTGGAACACAGAAAAACACTTTCTGGCTTGCTTGCAATGAGCACCAGAAAGACAGTTTTATTAACTGAACCGCACTCAGTATTCAAGACTGTCAAAGAACAACTTGTTTTCAGCAAACTGCATCTTTGCTTTTACAATCCATTATGAAGCATAAAAACACTTTCGGGCTCGCTTGCAATGAAAGGCAGAAAGAGTTTTATTAGCGGAACTGCGCTCCATAAGAAAGACTGTCAGAGCACAGCTTGCTTTCAGCAGACTGCGTATTTGTTTATACTAACAAGTAGAACACAGAAAAACACTTTCTGGTTTGTTTGCAATGAGCACCAGAAAGACAGTTTTATTAACTGAACCGCACTCAGTATTCAAGACTGTCAAAGAACAACTTGTTTTCAGCAAACTGCATCTTTGCTTTTACAGTCCATTATGAAGCATAAAAACACTTTCGGGCTCGCTTGCAATGAAAGGCAGAAAGAGTTTTATTAGCGGAACTGCGCTCCATAAGAAAGACTGTCAGAGCACAGCTTGCTTTCAGCAGACTGCGTATTTGTTTATACTAACAATTGGAACACAGAAAAACACTTTCTGGCTTGCTTGCAATGAGCACCAGAAAGACAGTTTTATTAACTGAACCGCACTCAGTATTCAAGACTGTCAAAGAACAACTTGTTTTCAGCAAACTGCATCTTTGCTTTTACAACCCATTATGAAGCATAAAAACACTTTCGGGCTCGCTTGCAATGAAAGGCAGAAAGAGTTTTATTAGCTGAACTGCACTCCATAAGAAAGACTGTCAGAGAACAGCTTGCTTTCAGCAGACTGCGTATTTCTTTATACTAGCAATTGGAACACAGAAAAACACTTTCTGGCTTGCTTGCAATGAGCACCAGAAAGACAGTTTTATTAACTGAACCGCACTCAGTATTCAAGACTGTCAAAGAACAACTTGTTTTCAGCAAACTGCATCTTTGCTTTTACAATCCATTATGAAGCATTAAAACACTTTCGGGCTCGCTTGCAATGAAAGGCAGAAAGAGTTTTATTAGCGGAACTGCGCTCCATAAGAAAGACTGTCAGAGCACAGCTTGCTTTCAGCAGACTGCGTATTTGTTTATACTAACAATTGGAACACAGAAAAACACTTTCTGGCTTGCTTGCAATGAGCACCAGAAAGACAGTTTTATTAACTGAACCGCACTCAGTATTCAAGACTGTCAAAGAACAACTTGTTTTCAGCAAACTGCATCTTTGCTTTTACAGTCCATTATGAAGCATAAAAACACTTTCGGGCTCGCTTGCAATGAAAGGCAGAAAGAGTTTTATTAGCGGAACTGCGCTCCATAAGAAAGACTGTCAGAGCACAGCTTGCTTTCAGCAGACTGCGTATTTGTTTATACTAACAATTGGAACACAGAAAAACACTTTCTGGCTTGCTTGCAATGAGCACCAGAAAGACAGTTTTATTAACTGAACCGCACTCAGTATTCAAGACTGTCAAAGAACAACTTGTTTTCAGCAAACTGCATCTTTGCTTTTACAACCCATTATGAAGCATAAAAACACTTTCGGGCTCGCTTGCAATGAAAGGCAGAAAGAGTTTTATTAGCGGAACTGCGCTCCATAAGAAAGACTGTCAGAGCACAGCTTGCTTTCAGCAGACTGCATATTTGTTTATACTAACAAGTAGAACACAGAAAAACACTTTCTGGTTTGTTTGCAATGAGCACCAGAAAGACAGTTTTATTAACTGAACCGCACTCAGTATTCAAGACTGTCAAAGAACAACTTGTTTTCAGCAAACTGCATCTTTGCTTTTACAGTACATTATGAAGCATAAAAACACTTTCGGGCTCGCTTGCAATGAAAGGCAGAAAGAGTTTTATTAGCGGAACTGCGCTCCATAAGAAAGACTGTCAGAGCACAGCTTGCTTTCAGCAGACTGCGTATTTGTTTATACTAACAATTGGAACACAGAAAAACACTTTCTGGCTTGCTTGCAATGAGCACCAGAAAGACAGTTTTATTAACTGAACCGCACTCAGTATTCAAGACTGTCAAAGAACAACTTGTTTTCAGCAAACTGCATCTTTGCTTTTACAGTCCATTATGAAGCATAAAAACACTTTCGGGCTCGCTTGCAATGAAAGGCAGAAAGAGTTTTATTAGCGGAACTGCGCTCCATAAGAAAGACTGTCAGAGCACAGCTTGCTTTCAGCAGACTGCGTATTTGTTTATACTAACAATTGGAACACAGAAAAACACTTTCTGGCGTGTTTGCAATGAGCACCAGAAAGACAGTTTTATTAACTGAACCGCACTCAGTATTCAAGACTGTCAAAGAACAACTTGTTTTCAGCAAACTGCATCTTTGCTTTTACAGTCCATTATGAAGCATAAAAACACTTTCGGGCTCGCTTGCAATGAAAGGCAGAAAGAGTTTTATTAGCGGAACTGCGCTCCATAAGAAAGACTGTCAGAGCACAGCTTGCTTTCAGCAGACTGCGTATTTGTTTACACTAACAATTGGAACACAGAAAAACACTTTCTGGCGTGTTTGCAATGAGCACCAGAAAGACAGTTTTATTAACTGAACCGCACTCAGTATTCAAGACTGTCAAAGAACAACTTGTTTTCAGCAAACTGCATCTTTGCTTTTACAATCCATTATGAAGCATTAAAACACTTTCGGGCTCGCTTGCAATGAAAGGCAGAAAGAGTTTTATTAGCGGAACTGCGCTCCATAAGAAAGACTGTCAGAGCACAGCTTGCTTTCAGCAGACTGCGTATTTGTTTATACTAACAATTGGAACACAGAAAAACACTTTCTGGCTTGCTTGCAATGAGCACCAGAAAGACAGTTTTATTAACTGAACCGCACTCAGTATTCAAGACTGTCAAAGAACAACTTGTTTTCAGCAAACTGCATCTTTGCTTTTACAACCCATTATGAAGCATAAAAACACTTTCGGGCTCGCTTGCAATGAAAGGCAGAAAGAGTTTTATTAGCGGAACTGCGCTCCATAAGAAAGACTGTCAGAGCACAGCTTGCTTTCAGCAGACTGCATATTTGTTTATACTAACAAGTAGAACACAGAAAAACACTTTCTGGTTTGTTTGCAATGAGCACCAGAAAGACAGTTTTATTAACTGAACCGCACTCAGTATTCAAGACTGTCAAAGAACAACTTGTTTTCAGCAAACTGCATCTTTGCTTTTACAGTCCATTATGAAGTATAAAAACACTTTCGGGCTCGCTTGCAATGAAAGGCAGAAAGAGTTTTATTAGCTGAACTGCACTCCATAAGAAAGACTGTCAGAGAACAGCTTGCTTTCAGCAGACTGCGTATTTCTTTATACTAGCAATTGGAACACAGAAAAACACTTTCTGGCTTGCTTGCAATGAGCACCAGAAAGACAGTTTTATTAACTGAACCGCACTCAGTATTCAAGACTGTCAAAGAACAACTTGTTTTCAGCAAACTGCATCTTTGCTTTTACAGTCCATTATGAAGCATAAAAACACTTTCGGGCTCGCTTGCAATGAAAGGCAGAAAGAGTTTTATTAGCGGAACTGCGCTCCATAAGAAAGACTGTCAGAGCACAGCTTGCTTTCAGCAGACTGCGTATTTGTTTATACTAACAATTGGAACACAGAAAAACACTTTCTGGCGTGTTTGCAATGAGCACCAGAAAGACAGTTTTATTAACTGAACCGCACTTAGTATTCAAGACTGTCAAAGAACAACTTGTTTTCAGCAAACTGCATCTTTGCTTTTACAGTCCATTATGAAGCATAAAAACACTTTCGGGCTCGCTTGCAATGAAAGGCAGAAAGAGTTTTATTAGCGGAACTGCGCTCCATAAGAAAGACTGTCAGAGCACAGCTTGCTTTCAGCAGACTGCGTATTTGTTTATACTAACAATTGGAACACAGAAAAACACTTTCTGGCTTGCTTGCAATGAGCACCAGAAAGACAGTTTTATTAACTGAACCGCACTCAGTATTCAAGACTGTCAAAGAACAACTTGTTTTCAGCAAACTGCATCTTTGCTTTTACAACCCATTATGAAGCATAAAAACACTTTCGGGCTCGCTTGCAATGAAAGGCAGAAAGAGTTTTATTAGCGGAACTGCGCTCCATAAGAAAGACTGTCAGAGCACAGCTTGCTTTCAGCAGACTGCGTATTTCTTTATACTAGCAATTGGAACACAGAAAAACACTTTCTGGCTTGCTTGCAATGAGCACCAGAAAGACAGTTTTATTAACTGAACCGCACTCAGTATTCAAGACTGTCAAAGAACAACTTGTTTTCAGCAAACTGCATCTTTGCTTTTACAATCCATTATGAAGCATAAAAACACTTTCGGGCTCGCTTGCAATGAAAGGCAGAAAGAGTTTTATTAGCGGAACTGCGCTCCATAAGAAAGACTGTCAGAGAACAGCTTGCTTTCAGCAGACTGCGTATTTCTTTATACTAGCAATTGGAACACAGAAAAACACTTTCTGGCTTGCTTGCAATGAGCACCAGAAAGACAGTTTTATTAACTGAACCGCACTCAGTATTCAAGACTGTCAAAGAACAACTTGTTTTCAGCAAACTGCATCTTTGCTTTTACAATCCATTATGAAGCATAAAAACACTTTCGGGCTCGCTTGCAATGAAAGGCAGAAAGAGTTTTATTAGCGGAACTGCGCTCCATAAGAAAGACTGTCAGAGCACAGCTTGCTTTCAGCAGACTGCGTATTTGTTTATACTAACAAGTAGAACACAGAAAAACACTTTCTGGTTTGTTTGCAATGAGCACCAGAAAGACAGTTTTATTAACTGAACCGCACTCAGTATTCAAGACTGTCAAAGAACAACTTGTTTTCAGCAAACTGCATCTTTGCTTTTACAACCCATTATGAAGCATAAAAACACTTTCGGGCTCGCTTGCAATGAAAGGCAGAAAGAGTTTTATTAGCGGAACTGCGCTCCATAAGAAAGACTGTCAGAGCACAGCTTGCTTTCAGCAGACTGCATATTTGTTTATACTAACAAGTAGAACACAGAAAAACACTTTCTGGTTTGTTTGCAATGAGCACCAGAAAGACAGTTTTATTAACTGAACCGCACTCAGTATTCAAGACTGTCAAAGAACAACTTGTTTTCAGCAAACTGCATCTTTGCTTTTACAGTCCATTATGAAGCATAAAAACACTTTCGGGCTCGCTTGCAATGAAAGGCAGAAAGAGTTTTATTAGCTGAACTGCACTCCATAAGAAAGACTGTCAGAGAACAGCTTTCTTTCAGCAGACTGCGTATTTCTTTATACTAGCAATTGGAACACAGAAAAACACTTTCTGGCTTGCTTGCAATGAGCACCAGAAAGACAGTTTTATTAACTGAACCGCACTCAGTATTCAAGACTGTCAAAGAACAACTTGTTTTCAGCAAACTGCATCTTTGCTTTTACAGTCCATTATGAAGCATAAAAACACTTTCGGGCTCGCTTGCAATGAAAGGCAGAAAGAGTTTTATTAGCGGAACTGCGCTCCATAAGAAAGACTGTCAGAGCACAGCTTGCTTTCAGCAGACTGCGTATTTGTTTATACTAACAATTGGAACACAGAAAAACACTTTCTGGCGTGTTTGCAATGAGCACCAGAAAGACAGTTTTATTAACTGAACCGCACTCAGTATTCAAGACTGTCAAAGAACAACTTGTTTTCAGCAAACTGCATCTTTGCTTTTACAGTCCATTATGAAGCATAAAAACACTTTCGGGCTCGCTTGCAATGAAAGGCAGAAAGAGTTTTATTAGCGGAACTGCGCTCCATAAGAAAGACTGTCAGAGCACAGCTTGCTTTCAGCAGACTGCGTATTTGTTTATACTAACAATTGGAACACAGAAAAACACTTTCTGGCTTGCTTGCAATGAGCACCAGAAAGACAGTTTTATTAACTGAACCGCACTCAGTATTCAAGACTGTCAAAGAACAACTTGTTTTCAGCAAACTGCATCTTTGCTTTTACAGTCCATTATGAAGCATAAAAACACTTTCGGGCTCGCTTGCAATGAAAGGCAGAAAGAGTTTTATTAGCGGAACTGCGCTCCATAAGAAAGACTGTCAGAGCACAGCTTGCTTTCAGCAGACTGCGTATTTGTTTATACTAACAATTGGAACACAGAAAAACACTTTCTGGCGTGTTTGCAATGAGCACCAGAAAGACAGTTTTATTAACTGAACCGCACTTAGTATTCAAGACTGTCAAAGAACAACTTGTTTTCAGCAAACTGCATCTTTGCTTTTACAGTCCATTATGAAGCATAAAAACACTTTCGGGCTCGCTTGCAATGAAAGGCAGAAAGAGTTTTATTAGCGGAACTGCGCTCCATAAGAAAGACTGTCAGAGCACAGCTTGCTTTCAGCAGACTGCGTATTTGTTTATACTAACAATTGGAACACAGAAAAACACTTTCTGGCTTGCTTGCAATGAGCACCAGAAAGACAGTTTTATTAACTGAACCGCACTCAGTATTCAAGACTGTCAAAGAACAACTTGTTTTCAGCAAACTGCATCTTTGCTTTTACAACCCATTATGAAGCATAAAAACACTTTCGGGCTCGCTTGCAATGAAAGGCAGAAAGAGTTTTATTAGCGGAACTGCGCTCCATAAGAAAGACTGTCAGAGCACAGCTTGCTTTCAGCAGACTGCGTATTTCTTTATACTAGCAATTGGAACACAGAAAAACACTTTCTGGCTTGCTTGCAATGAGCACCAGAAAGACAGTTTTATTAACTGAACCGCACTCAGTATTCAAGACTGTCAAAGAACAACTTGTTTTCAGCAAACTGCATCTTTGCTTTTACAATCCATTATGAAGCATAAAAACACTTTCGGGCTCGCTTGCAATGAAAGGCAGAAAGAGTTTTATTAGCGGAACTGCGCTCCATAAGAAAGACTGTCAGAGAACAGCTTGCTTTCAGCAGACTGCGTATTTCTTTATACTAGCAATTGGAACACAGAAAAACACTTTCTGGCTTGCTTGCAATGAGCACCAGAAAGACAGTTTTATTAACTGAACCGCACTCAGTATTCAAGACTGTCAAAGAACAACTTGTTTTCAGCAAACTGCATCTTTGCTTTTACAATCCATTATGAAGCATTAAAACACTTTCGGGCTCGCTTGCAATGAAAGGCAGAAAGAGTTTTATTAGCGGAACTGCGCTCCATAAGAAAGACTGTCAGAGCACAGCTTGCTTTCAGCAGACTGCGTATTTGTTTATACTAACAATTGGAACACAGAAAAACACTTTCTGGCTTGCTTGCAATGAGCACCAGAAAGACAGTTTTATTAACTGAACCGCACTCAGTATTCAAGACTGTCAAAGAACAACTTGTTTTCAGCAAACTGCATCTTTGCTTTTACAACCCATTATGAAGCATAAAAACACTTTCGGGCTCGCTTGCAATGAAAGGCAGAAAGAGTTTTATTAGCGGAACTGCGCTCCATAAGAAAGACTGTCAGAGCACAGCTTGCTTTCAGCAGACTGCGTATTTGTTTATACTAGCAATTGGAACACAGAAAAACACTTTCTGGCTTGCTTGCAATGAGCACCAGAAAGACAGTTTTATTAACTGAACCGCACTCAGTATTCAAGACTGTCAAAGAACAACTTGTTTTCAGCAAACTGCATCTTTGCTTTTACAACCCATTATGAAGCATAAAAACACTTTCGGGCTCGCTTGCAATGAAAGGCAGAAAGAGTTTTATTAGCGGAACTGCGCTCCATAAGAAAGACTGTCAGAGCACAGCTTGCTTTCAGCAGACTGCATATTTGTTTATACTAACAAGTAGAACACAGAAAAACACTTTCTGGTTTGTTTGCAATGAGCACCAGAAAGACAGTTTTATTAACTGAACCGCACTCAGTATTCAAGACTGTCAAAGAACAACTTGTTTTCAGCAAACTGCATCTTTGCTTTTACAGTCCATTATGAAGCATAAAAACACTTTCGGGCTCGCTTGCAATGAAAGGCAGAAAGAGTTTTATTAGCGGAACTGCGCTCCATAAGAAAGACTGTCAGAGCACAGCTTGCTTTCAGCAGACTGCGTATTTGTTTATACTAACAATTGGAACACAGAAAAACACTTTCTGGCGTGTTTGCAATGAGCACCAGAAAGACAGTTTTATTAACTGAACCGCACTTAGTATTCAAGACTGTCAAAGAACAACTTGTTTTCAGCAAACTGCATCTTTGCTTTTACAGTCCATTATGAAGCATAAAAACACTTTCGGGCTCGCTTGCAATGAAAGGCAGAAAGAGTTTTATTAGCGGAACTGCGCTCCATAAGAAAGACTGTCAGAGCACAGCTTGCTTTCAGCAGACTGCGTATTTGTTTATACTAACAATTGGAACACAGAAAAACACTTTCTGGCTTGCTTGCAATGAGCACCAGAAAGACAGTTTTATTAACTGAACCGCACTCAGTATTCAAGACTGTCAAAGAACAACTTGTTTTCAGCAAACTGCATCTTTGCTTTTACAACCCATTATGAAGCATAAAAACACTTTCGGGCTCGCTTGCAATGAAAGGCAGAAAGAGTTTTATTAGCGGAACTGCGCTCCATAAGAAAGACTGTCAGAGCACAGCTTGCTTTCAGCAGACTGCGTATTTCTTTATACTAGCAATTGGAACACAGAAAAACACTTTCTGGCTTGCTTGCAATGAGCACCAGAAAGACAGTTTTATTAACTGAACCGCACTCAGTATTCAAGACTGTCAAAGAACAACTTGTTTTCAGCAAACTGCATCTTTGCTTTTACAATCCATTATGAAGCATAAAAACACTTTCGGGCTCGCTTGCAATGAAAGGCAGAAAGAGTTTTATTAGCGGAACTGCGCTCCATAAGAAAGACTGTCAGAGAACAGCTTGCTTTCAGCAGACTGCGTATTTCTTTATACTAGCAATTGGAACACAGAAAAACACTTTCTGGCTTGCTTGCAATGAGCACCAGAAAGACAGTTTTATTAACTGAACCGCACTCAGTATTCAAGACTGTCAAAGAACAACTTGTTTTCAGCAAACTGCATCTTTGCTTTTACAATCCATTATGAAGCATAAAAACACTTTCGGGCTCGCTTGCAATGAAAGGCAGAAAGAGTTTTATTAGCGGAACTGCGCTCCATAAGAAAGACTGTCAGAGCACAGCTTGCTTTCAGCAGACTGCGTATTTGTTTATACTAACAAGTAGAACACAGAAAAACACTTTCTGGTTTGTTTGCAATGAGCACCAGAAAGACAGTTTTATTAACTGAACCGCACTCAGTATTCAAGACTGTCAAAGAACAACTTGTTTTCAGCAAACTGCATCTTTGCTTTTACAACCCATTATGAAGCATAAAAACACTTTCGGGCTCGCTTGCAATGAAAGGCAGAAAGAGTTTTATTAGCGGAACTGCGCTCCATAAGAAAGACTGTCAGAGCACAGCTTGCTTTCAGCAGACTGCATATTTGTTTATACTAACAAGTAGAACACAGAAAAACACTTTCTGGTTTGTTTGCAATGAGCACCAGAAAGACAGTTTTATTAACTGAACCGCACTCAGTATTCAAGACTGTCAAAGAACAACTTGTTTTCAGCAAACTGCATCTTTGCTTTTACAGTCCATTATGAAGCATAAAAACACTTTCGGGCTCGCTTGCAATGAAAGGCAGAAAGAGTTTTATTAGCTGAACTGCACTCCATAAGAAAGACTGTCAGAGAACAGCTTTCTTTCAGCAGACTGCGTATTTCTTTATACTAGCAATTGGAACACAGAAAAACACTTTCTGGCTTGCTTGCAATGAGCACCAGAAAGACAGTTTTATTAACTGAACCGCACTCAGTATTCAAGACTGTCAAAGAACAACTTGTTTTCAGCAAACTGCATCTTTGCTTTTACAGTCCATTATGAAGCATAAAAACACTTTCGGGCTCGCTTGCAATGAAAGGCAGAAAGAGTTTTATTAGCGGAACTGCGCTCCATAAGAAAGACTGTCAGAGCACAGCTTGCTTTCAGCAGACTGCGTATTTGTTTATACTAACAATTGGAACACAGAAAAACACTTTCTGGCGTGTTTGCAATGAGCACCAGAAAGACAGTTTTATTAACTGAACCGCACTCAGTATTCAAGACTGTCAAAGAACAACTTGTTTTCAGCAAACTGCATCTTTGCTTTTACAGTCCATTATGAAGCATAAAAACACTTTCGGGCTCGCTTGCAATGAAAGGCAGAAAGAGTTTTATTAGCGGAACTGCGCTCCATAAGAAAGACTGTCAGAGCACAGCTTGCTTTCAGCAGACTGCGTATTTGTTTATACTAACAATTGGAACACAGAAAAACACTTTCTGGCTTGCTTGCAATGAGCACCAGAAAGACAGTTTTATTAACTGAACCGCACTCAGTATTCAAGACTGTCAAAGAACAACTTGTTTTCAGCAAACTGCATCTTTGCTTTTACAGTCCATTATGAAGCATAAAAACACTTTCGGGCTCGCTTGCAATGAAAGGCAGAAAGAGTTTTATTAGCGGAACTGCGCTCCATAAGAAAGACTGTCAGAGCACAGCTTGCTTTCAGCAGACTGCGTATTTGTTTATACTAACAATTGGAACACAGAAAAACACTTTCTGGCGTGTTTGCAATGAGCACCAGAAAGACAGTTTTATTAACTGAACCGCACTTAGTATTCAAGACTGTCAAAGAACAACTTGTTTTCAGCAAACTGCATCTTTGCTTTTACAGTCCATTATGAAGCATAAAAACACTTTCGGGCTCGCTTGCAATGAAAGGCAGAAAGAGTTTTATTAGCGGAACTGCGCTCCATAAGAAAGACTGTCAGAGCACAGCTTGCTTTCAGCAGACTGCGTATTTGTTTATACTAACAATTGGAACACAGAAAAACACTTTCTGGCTTGCTTGCAATGAGCACCAGAAAGACAGTTTTATTAACTGAACCGCACTCAGTATTCAAGACTGTCAAAGAACAACTTGTTTTCAGCAAACTGCATCTTTGCTTTTACAACCCATTATGAAGCATAAAAACACTTTCGGGCTCGCTTGCAATGAAAGGCAGAAAGAGTTTTATTAGCGGAACTGCGCTCCATAAGAAAGACTGTCAGAGCACAGCTTGCTTTCAGCAGACTGCGTATTTCTTTATACTAGCAATTGGAACACAGAAAAACACTTTCTGGCTTGCTTGCAATGAGCACCAGAAAGACAGTTTTATTAACTGAACCGCACTCAGTATTCAAGACTGTCAAAGAACAACTTGTTTTCAGCAAACTGCATCTTTGCTTTTACAATCCATTATGAAGCATAAAAACACTTTCGGGCTCGCTTGCAATGAAAGGCAGAAAGAGTTTTATTAGCGGAACTGCGCTCCATAAGAAAGACTGTCAGAGAACAGCTTGCTTTCAGCAGACTGCGTATTTCTTTATACTAGCAATTGGAACACAGAAAAACACTTTCTGGCTTGCTTGCAATGAGCACCAGAAAGACAGTTTTATTAACTGAACCGCACTCAGTATTCAAGACTGTCAAAGAACAACTTGTTTTCAGCAAACTGCATCTTTGCTTTTACAATCCATTATGAAGCATTAAAACACTTTCGGGCTCGCTTGCAATGAAAGGCAGAAAGAGTTTTATTAGCGGAACTGCGCTCCATAAGAAAGACTGTCAGAGCACAGCTTGCTTTCAGCAGACTGCGTATTTGTTTATACTAACAATTGGAACACAGAAAAACACTTTCTGGCTTGCTTGCAATGAGCACCAGAAAGACAGTTTTATTAACTGAACCGCACTCAGTATTCAAGACTGTCAAAGAACAACTTGTTTTCAGCAAACTGCATCTTTGCTTTTACAACCCATTATGAAGCATAAAAACACTTTCGGGCTCGCTTGCAATGAAAGGCAGAAAGAGTTTTATTAGCGGAACTGCGCTCCATAAGAAAGACTGTCAGAGCACAGCTTGCTTTCAGCAGACTGCGTATTTGTTTATACTAGCAATTGGAACACAGAAAAACACTTTCTGGCTTGCTTGCAATGAGCACCAGAAAGACAGTTTTATTAACTGAACCGCACTCAGTATTCAAGACTGTCAAAGAACAACTTGTTTTCAGCAAACTGCATCTTTGCTTTTACAACCCATTATGAAGCATAAAAACACTTTCGGGCTCGCTTGCAATGAAAGGCAGAAAGAGTTTTATTAGCGGAACTGCGCTCCATAAGAAAGACTGTCAGAGCACAGCTTGCTTTCAGCAGACTGCATATTTGTTTATACTAACAAGTAGAACACAGAAAAACACTTTCTGGTTTGTTTGCAATGAGCACCAGAAAGACAGTTTTATTAACTGAACCGCACTCAGTATTCAAGACTGTCAAAGAACAACTTGTTTTCAGCAAACTGCATCTTTGCTTTTACAGTCCATTATGAAGCATAAAAACACTTTCGGGCTCGCTTGCAATGAAAGGCAGAAAGAGTTTTATTAGCGGAACTGCGCTCCATAAGAAAGACTGTCAGAGCACAGCTTGCTTTCAGCAGACTGCGTATTTGTTTATACTAACAATTGGAACACAGAAAAACACTTTCTGGCGTGTTTGCAATGAGCACCAGAAAGACAGTTTTATTAACTGAACCGCACTCAGTATTCAAGACTGTCAAAGAACAACTTGTTTTCAGCAAACTGCATCTTTGCTTTTACAGTCCATTATGAAGCATAAAAACACTTTCGGGCTCGCTTGCAATGAAAGGCAGAAAGAGTTTTATTAGCGGAACTGCGCTCCATAAGAAAGACTGTCAGAGCACAGCTTGCTTTCAGCAGACTGCGTATTTGTTTACACTAACAATTGGAACACAGAAAAACACTTTCTGGCGTGTTTGCAATGAGCACCAGAAAGACAGTTTTATTAACTGAACCGCACTCAGTATTCAAGACTGTCAAAGAACAACTTGTTTTCAGCAAACTGCATCTTTGCTTTTACAATCCATTATGAAGCATTAAAACACTTTCGGGCTCGCTTGCAATGAAAGGCAGAAAGAGTTTTATTAGCGGAACTGCGCTCCATAAGAAAGACTGTCAGAGCACAGCTTGCTTTCAGCAGACTGCGTATTTGTTTATACTAACAATTGGAACACAGAAAAACACTTTCTGGCTTGCTTGCAATGAGCACCAGAAAGACAGTTTTATTAACTGAACCGCACTCAGTATTCAAGACTGTCAAAGAACAACTTGTTTTCAGCAAACTGCATCTTTGCTTTTACAACCCATTATGAAGCATAAAAACACTTTCGGGCTCGCTTGCAATGAAAGGCAGAAAGAGTTTTATTAGCGGAACTGCGCTCCATAAGAAAGACTGTCAGAGCACAGCTTGCTTTCAGCAGACTGCATATTTGTTTATACTAACAAGTAGAACACAGAAAAACACTTTCTGGTTTGTTTGCAATGAGCACCAGAAAGACAGTTTTATTAACTGAACCGCACTCAGTATTCAAGACTGTCAAAGAACAACTTGTTTTCAGCAAACTGCATCTTTGCTTTTACAGTCCATTATGAAGTATAAAAACACTTTCGGGCTCGCTTGCAATGAAAGGCAGAAAGAGTTTTATTAGCTGAACTGCACTCCATAAGAAAGA
>NW_027101319.1:0-57500 GCF_029633855.1 Hoplias malabaricus
TAGATCAAAGGTCATAGAGGATCTTCAACCCCCCGCCATATCTCAGCATGCATTTCTTCTCCACAGCCCCCAATGTAAACAGTGTTTTATTGTGGTGGTGTGTAATTGTGGGGGTGATGTATAACCTGTCCACAAAAATATGGCTCAATTTCATCCTGTTTAATAAAACAGGGTCTAAAATAACACAGTAAATCACATTACAGCTCTCGCCTGGGCATGAGTGTGTGCGTGTTGTGTGTGTGTGTGTGTGTGTGTGTGTGTGTGTGAGACTGAATGTGAATGAATGTTCAGCTGAATATGTTTCCAGTGTTGCAGTCTCTCTCAGTGGGAAACAGTAACTCACTTGAGCTGATAATGGACGAGTCATTTTCACAGCACTGCGACTGTCATTACTCCCCAACAAACATGAGATCAGACCGTTTTAAACCAAGATCACAGCATTCCGAACGGATATTAGGAGCGTTGAGCCTGGAGCGATCAGAAAGGAGATTGTCCCCTTCAATAGATATAACTACTCAGAATCAGGATCAAACTGTTCAGAACGGATCAGAATCAATGTTGGTCATTTCGTGACCTAGATCGGACCGTTCAGAACCAAGAATGAGTCTTTCCTATCTTCAGAATTGAAATGGTACCAAGCAGAACTGACACCACCACAATCAGAAGAAAGACTGGACTATTCAGAACCAAGACTGGACTGTTCAGAAGTGAAACCGGACCATTAAGAACAAAGACAATTCAGGGTCCATTCTGTCTAATATTAGCATGTAGACGCTACAGACGCTACAAACAATTTTAACACATTCTCTTACAATAAAACATTAAAGCAATTGAGTTTCATTAAATCTATAAAACGCTGGATTAGTCCATCTCTGTCCAACAAAAGCAATCGTCCTCATCATCAATCATCATCATCGTTATTCTGCATACAATATTAGAAGAATAATGTTTTAAAAATGCAGTGTATGGTATTGTATAAAAAATGCATAATTCTTAAAACAATATTAAAGCTTTATTTTCATAATTCACTTATAGAAATGACTGAATATTAATAATATAATATTTAATATTTTAAAATCAATATTATACCTCTAGGTCAGTGGCTTCATCAGTGTTTAAATAATACAAAATTTACACTTTATTTACATTTTTTTTATCCTTTTCTTCTTAATGCTATTAAATATTTATTTTATTATATTGTATTTAATATATTTTAATCATGTGGGGGATCCACTCTATGGGGCATAAACTGGTTCATTCAGGGTGTGCTAAAATAAAAGGTGTTTTTACATCTGAATTGCATTTTACAGAAAGAAATGCAACAATTAAAACCAAGTACTTTTTAAAAATTATTAGCTAAAAGGCCTGATTGCTCTTTTAACGTCTTACCACCAACATCACCCATCCCCCAAACCATCATCATAATTAGATTTACTTTAATCTTACACAGAGCAGCGAGACATTAAACACACACACACACGCACACACACACACACACACACATACGCACATATGCACATTGTGTAAAGTACAGATTATATAAAACACTGACCACAAAACACAAAAAATCTGAGTGTAATCTGGGTCTTTAGTACTGTAGGAAAGGTGACTTTCTCTCTCTCTCTCTCTCTCTCTCTCTCTCTCTCTCTCTCTCTTTATCTTGTATCCATTCATTTTCTCAGTATAAGACATAAACAAAGGAAGGAGTGACACATTTCTGGTTTAGAGTGAATGAGAGAGAGAGAGAGAGAGAGAGAGAGAGAGAGAGAGAGAGAGAGAGAGAGAGAGAGAGCACAGAGAAAGAGCAGTCAGAAATACAAAAATAATCAATTGTTTAATATTATAGATCAAATTAAATATATACTATAATCTATCACTAATGATTGAAGGTGAACCAGAAAATCATAACCCACACAATAGAAAGCTATGGAGCAGCTACACACCTAACAAGTTCAGCAAAAGTGTATAAAGCCCTAGCTCTGGGCTGTGCAGTCGAACTGTGTTCTCAGGAGGAATGGAGCTGTATCAAATACATCTGAGATGAGTTGGAATGGTGTTTGTGCTCCAGAACTAATCATACATGGTCAGTTCTGACCTTGCAGATTTTATATGCTGAATACCATCAAATCCACACGGCAGTGTTCCGAAACCTAGTGTAACGCCCTGTGCAGAAACATTGTGCCTTTGTCTCTCATGTATTTCTGTTATAAGAAAAGCAGATTTACTGATTTTTTTTTTTTGTTTTGCTCTGATGAGCATCTCTCAGACAAAATAGTCCCTTCTGTTTGTTACCGTGACAACCATGAAGCCAGGGTCACCATAGCTGCCACAAACCCATTATTAAAGGAAAAAGTGTGTGTGTGTGCACTCGTGTGTGTGCACTCTTGTGTGTGTGTGTGTGTATATATGTTTTTGTGTTTGTACCAGGAAGATACCTTGTTGTTGGGACCAGAAACCTGTCAGTGTGGGGACACCTTTTCCTTGTAGGAAAGTTTAGGGTTAGGTTAGGAAAGGTTGGGTAAGGGTTAGAGTTAGACCAGTAGATTTTATGGATAACGGAAGTCTGTGTAATTGCTTCACACACACAAACAAACAGTGAGAGAGAATGACAGAGACTAATGTATGTATGTATTGCCTACGTTTCAGGGAAACTTTCAGATTAAGTCAAATATTTTAACACGTAAGCTTCACTAACAATGTGTAACATTCACTTAAGGACTTAAACAATCATCAAATTTAAAATATGCAGCCTACAAAGGTTGATATGATAACTCAGGAGGTTGCTAGGATGTGCCTGTGTTATTGTTGTTTTTAAAGGTGGTTGCTATAATGTTGTTGTTGGGTTGCTGTTACAATTTCCCGGGTGGTTGCTATTGCTGACTGTTGTGGTTAAAGGAACATTAGATATTGTTTTCATTTAAGAATTCCAGCTTCAACGTCATTGTGATGCTAT
Source organism: Hoplias malabaricus (assembly GCF_029633855.1). Taxonomy (NCBI): domain Eukaryota; kingdom Metazoa; phylum Chordata; class Actinopteri; order Characiformes; family Erythrinidae; genus Hoplias; species Hoplias malabaricus. Next base: position 2,954 of record NW_027101319.1, read on the forward strand.
AATACGGAGAATAGCGCCTCTGTTGTTGCCACTCTTGGCTCAACACTGCAGAGAAGGGTTGGAAACTACCCCCAATTGCCCTCTGATTTCAGTATATGTACATCCTGTTGAAGCAGCTGCTTTAAAAAGGTAATCAGTATTTAAAAGCTAATTTTAGCAGGCATACCTAATTGATTCTGCTAGCATGTTAGAGCTATACTAACAACCATTCACATGAACATAAGAACATATTATACACTGTTCTTGGCCTGACTTTCTGTATTAGGTCTAGCTTTGACCTGCTACATATGTAAACAGTGAACTTTATTGATTAAGCTCATAAACTTGGCCTCACGGTGTTAATATGTTAAAAGCTTTTGTGAGTCCTGCTAGTCTGAAACATTAAATCGATGCTCAAATCTTGTAAAAATCGCTTAAAGAAGTGAGGGGTTTCAGCGATGTGACCGCTCTGGCACCAGTGTCCTGAAAAGTCTGACGCTTTAATGCTTTATATTGATTTTACTGCTGTTTGGTTTCATTCCAGTTTGTTGTTGCCATATATTCTGTGTTGTGCTTTGTTCACGACTCCTCTGTGCTCTGCATCCGAATATAAATGGCTAGGGGAAATATCTCTGTCTGGAGGTCGATCAGCTCAGTTTTATTGTCTTTGCAGACTCTCAATCAGTTTTGCTTGGTTTTACAAGGTGTTTTCTCGAATTATGGAGAATACAGAATATAAATAGTACATGAAAAAATACACAATGTGTCCAAAAACATTTCGATTTTAGGATGTCTTTAATGGATGTTTTCTTGAAGCCTTTCCATTAAGATTTGATCGCATTCTTCCACAAGGTTGAGCATACGTTCTGATGTTGGAGCATGGCTTTCAGGGATTAAAGATTTTCAGCCAGTTGAACCTCAAAGAGGTCAGCGGCAATCATCCACTGTCTTTCTTATTATTTTAACTTAAAAGATGGCTGCATGTTTCAAGTGGAAGGATAAAGTGCCATAGAAACTGTAAAGATAAAAAATAGGTAAATAAGATTCTCTTAAAAAGCGGGAGTATGTGGAGCTGATGCAAAAAGCTTTGAAACACGGGTGTTCTTTCAAATGTAATTTATCTGTCATTGGAAAGTGACTCCTCTAAACGTGTCTCGTATTTTTCTGCCATGTGCTTTGACAGCATGTGTTTATGTTCTTTTCTGCCATGTCGCAGCTTTCAGATTTTTCATTGCATCATTTCAACGACCAAAACTGACACTCATCTTGAGACCTGAGGACAGAAACAGACAATCTCTTAGCCCACTGAAATGGCGTTGTCATTCAGTCATGTGTGTAATGTCCATATAAGGAATTCCAGATCCAAGTTGATTTTTCTGTGAGAAAAATGAATGGGCTTTTTGAAAAGTCTGTTATCACTGTAGGGAAAAAAAAACAATATATGTACTTTGTGTTTTGTGTTTCTTCATCCACAGAACGAAAATGCTCTAATTATGATGCCATTAAATGGTGGAAATTTTGTAACATTGCGGCATGGTGGTGCAGCAGGTAGTGTTCGCAGTCACACAGCTCCAGGGGCCTGGAGGTTGTGGGTTCGATTTCCGCTCCGGGTGACTGTTTGTGAGGAGTTGGTGTGTTCTCCCCGTGTCCGCATGGGTTTCCTCCCACAGTCCAAAAACACACGGATTGGTGACTCAAAAGTGTCCGTAGATGTGTGTGTGTTGCCCTGTGAAGGACTGGCGCCCCTCCAGGGTGTATTCCCGCCTTGCGCCCAATGATTCCAAGTAGGCTCTGACCCATCGCAACCCTCAACTGGATAAGCGCTTACAGATAATGAATGAAGAGACACCAGTAAGCTTTGTCAAATGTGTGAATTGAAAGGTTTTGCAGCTGTAGGTTACAATTTGGTTTATAACGAATTTGGAGCTTTCCATGAGAATCTGAGTGGCCCTCCTGCTGGAAATAATGAAAATCTACTGGCATAATTACTTTTTTCATTGCCAATAGGGGCCATGCGGTGCGTGCATATTAATGCTGTGCAGAAGAAAATTGTTTTGAAAAGAATCACAGCTTTCTATTTGCTAGGTATCCTATCACAGTTATGTACAATGCTTTCCCTAGTGTTGGAGGTACTGTATTTTTCTGATTGAACAGAAGAGCTTTTTTGAAATGCAGTTTTCCAGTGTTCTGGTTTGTTAGAGCATGTTCATTACATAACAGTATAAAAACGTGATAAGCAAATCAGAGAATGAAGCAGGTCTCTGGTGTAGTCTATAGGCAAATGAGAGTAACACATTTTCAGAAGCCATATGCATTTATATTGCAGAGAAACCCAGGTCAGAGATACAGTTCTTAATATGGACATGCCATTTCAGTGGTATATTTGTCTTGACAGCTTTATAATGAATATTCAAAAGGTGTAGAGGGCAGCTGGAGTTTTCAGTTTGTTGAAGTTCTTAGGATAGCACCAAAAAAGAAACTCCAGAAAATACCACATACGAGAGCACCTTTTGCAGTCGTGGCATCACAATTATGCAATTACATAAACAATAAGCAAACTCTCTCCAGGAATAGCCCCTCAGGTGTAATAAGCTCCATATGAACATTGGATTTCCATATCAAAGCCTGTCTCAGCTGCTGGAGTTCTCCTCCAAACATGAATAAACATTCACTCTGTTCTCTGGAGCTATTCTTCCACAAAAAAAGAGAATTAACAGAAAGATTGAGTCATATCCAGCTTGTGAAAGGCATTCTGGGTAAGGTCCAAGAAAGGAACAATAAGCTTAGGATCAATATCTGGCAAACGTTGATGGATTTCAACTGGTGTTGGACTTGTTAACAGAGAGAGAAAAAAATCTAAATGACGGTGTCTGTAGGCAGTTAGTAATTCATTAGCTGTGCATTTCTGTTCTTTGTTAGCATTTATTTGTGCCAAATCCCCATTATGTACAGGTTCTTCATCAGACTGCCTGCAGTCCGATCGTATGGTGCATCATGAAGAGGAGAATTAGACAGTAGTGACCACAGACTGTTGGGCAGATGAAGTGTTGTACGTATGTATTCTCTATCAACTCCTACGTTTGTCTCTCTCTCTAGATTTTTGTCATCTTTTATACTATTTTTTAATTTCTATCCCTAATTTGTTTTATTTAATATATTTCATTCTTATTTTAGACCTAGCTAATCCTGATCAATTTTTTCTTCTTATTCTCTTCTAGTATATCTCTAGCTATTTTTATATTTATTGTATTTGCCTATTTTTAATAATACTTTTTATTTTTTATTTGCGGCAGAATAATTCCACTTCCCAAAATGTGACAATTAAGATCCCTCATTTCCCAAACAAATCAAAAGTGGTATTAAAAGGAAATATGATGTAACACAGTGGGTAACATGACCATCCCCAACACTTCTGGAATGTGTTGCAGGCATATAATTCTAAAATGTTCTGTATTTACCAAAAATATTACCAAATCTTTGTGCATTTGTCAGTCTAAATAAATGTGGGAGAAAATAAACAAATCACAGATTCTTGTTTTTATTGCGTTTTACAATAATCCCAAACAAGATTTACATAATGACATTTTCCAGAATTCATTTCCTAATCAAAGTGTTGATGGACATTGTGGAGTCGAATTGATCAGCTGTCAGAACATGGACAGAACCAGGCCAGTCAAAGACAACTAGTCCTCCAGGCGTGTGTGATCCATACTGAATAAAATTCATCCTCCCCTATACCCAGTACAAACAGTAGGAAATCACCCTGGCAGTGCCACTGATTACAGCTAGAGTTTCATGTCCTTTTAAAGAAAAAATAAGTCATTTTTACTGACAAAAAGTGTGTTTTTTTTACTGACAGATGTTTTAAATCGTTTGGTCTTTTGGCTAGGCCAAAGTGTACACTGGTGTGAGTGTGTGAGTGACTGGGTGAGTGTGTAAAAGTGTCCATTGTTGTGAGTAACTGGGCGTGTAGGTGATACCCTGTGATGGACTGGCACTCCAGGGTGTGTTCCTGTCATGTGACCGGTGGCACATGGCCCACTGTCTCCTTGAGCAGTAGAAAGAGCTTACAGAGGATGAACGAATAAACCATCTTTTAAAATTTCTAGACCAGTAGGTTTTATATACTTCTGTTCCATAAGGAAGATGAATCATTGAAAAAATATTTATGATAGATACAGATATTTCTTGTTGTAATGAGTGGGGAAATTGTGTGTAATGTGCAGATTCATTTTCAACGTTAAGCTTTGAAAAAGTGTCATTTAATAAATAATTAAATGTATGATAATACATATTCATCCCAGTAAACAAGGAACGTCCCTGGACGTTCAAAATAGGTCTAAAAGTAGTCTGTCCGTCAAGGACATATTTTAAACATCAATGGACGTCCAAAATCCATCTTAATAAGTTAGTTAAGTGGTGACCAATCGATAACGTCAGTGGACGTCCAAAATGCGTTTTATACAAGTAATTTATTTCGGGACCAATTAATAACGTCAATGGACGTCCAAAATACGTCTAATAGTCGTCTTTTCAACGTCTGTGTTTGGACGTCTTTTCAACTTTCATTTTCAACCTTTAGAAAACGTTGATTAGACGGCAGTCATTACGTTATTTCAACGTTGAATCAACGGCTAAATGTTTACTGGGATAGCATATTAATTGTATACAATAATACTAATAATACTACATACATGCTACAAGTGAGCTAACAGCTGTGGTAATTCTTGACTTTGAAGTTACTATTGTATTTTTATTTTTATTTTTTATTTTTTTGCAGGTGTGAGGAGTGTTCCTGAAAGATTCGACTGGAGGGGATATACTTCCAGGACAAGTACCTTTGAAAGGATATTTTGCATGAAGATTGTGCTGGATTTTATTTCCTGTTGATGTGACTGATCAGCTTTTATAATATTATTAACTATATTAATAATAACTATTATTTTAGCACATTTACAAGTTGGTGGTTCTTTTTGGAAGCTAAATTTTTACAGTTTATTACCAAAAAAAAAAAAAAAAGCCATCAAAAATGAAATCTAATGACAGAAAAGCATGACTAAATAGGACACAATAGAATTCAAAACAAGCATGTTTCTGGTTTTAAGTTAAAGAATTTTTAAAGAGTTTTTCAGAAGCTTCACGTCCAACAAACCTCAGAGAAAAGATGTGACCACAGCGCCACTAACACATGTCTAAATACTTTTGGAAAAAATAAAGACCCCTCTCTCTCGGATCTTGGATTTGTTCTCGGGATGGAGGTACAACCAGAAAGTGGCAAAGTTCAGAAGAAATCCATGAGTCAGAAGCTGGAGGATCAAAAAAAGGTAAATGTTGAAAGATTTTTATAATTGGCAGTAATAATGTATTCTGTTTGAACGCTGTTCCAAGTGTCTGTGTCCCAGTTTAACTGTGATTAGGGACAAAACGGTACATACACCTTAGCAAAACAATACTTGGTGTGTTTAAATATTTAGTATTGCTGATCCCCCTGCTGTGCATTGGAACAAGGGCTCTATGCCCTGGGTTAACCCTTGTTTTTACATCCGATGTCTAATGAGTTGAATAATGTTGGATAACATAATGCATACTGTACAAGAGCAGACTGAAGGACTTGGGTGGAGTCCCCAACGTATTGTCAACATAAAAGTAGAAGTTTGTGGTGTATCTCTAAACATATTTGAAATACATTATATTTACATGGGCAACAGGAGTCAGTACTGCAGGTAGTGTCGCAGTCACACAGCTCCAGAGACCTGGAGGTTGAGGTTCGAGTCCCACTTCGGGTGACTGTCTGTGAGGAGTTGGTGTGTTCTCCCTGTGTCTGCATGGGTTTCCTCCGGGTGCCCCCCGTTTCCTCCCATGGTCCAAAACCACACGTTGGTAGGTGGATTGGTGACTCAAAAGTGCCCATAGGTCTGAGTGTGTGATCTGGTGCTAGATCAACAAAACCAACTGTTCCAGGTCTGCGTGTCCTGGTTTAACCTTGGCGTTGGGTGTTTTAAGCTGCTGTGGAGATGTTTTGGTGTTGGGTTTAAGTTGAGCTTGATGTGCTGGACGTGCTGTTTGTTATTTATTTATTTGTTATTTATAGCTTGAGCTGTTGGGGGGCCTTTCCCCTGATCCCCTGTTCCCCTGCTCTCTTTTATCTCATCATCTTTTCCAGCCCACTGTTCTGAACCACCATCTCAGGAGGATAAACACTCACACACACACTTACCCACAGTCTTTCATCTCTCTCTCTCTCTCCCTCTCTGTGAATGAAGGAAGATGCTGAGAGTGGAATTTTCAGCTGAAATGAGGTAGTTGTTAGAGCAGATGTTATTATGAATGCATTTCGGTTGTTGTGTTTTTGCGTAGTTTGTGCATTAACTGCTCTATGGTTTTTAAGATAAAATGGAAAGTTGTAAATGAACAGACCTTACCAACGTCCACAAGAATATGTCTTTATTATTGTGTCTCTTTTTCTTTCTCTCTCTCTCTCTCTCTCTCTCTCACACACTCACACACACACACACACACACACACACACACACACACACACTCCTGCAAGTGTGTATGAAGCTAGGAGGTGTGTGTGTGTGTGTGTTCTTTTACTCTGACCTGGTTCTGTATAACAAGCTACAAATAATGGATTCCTCCCAGGAGAGATGTCTGTGGAGTGATATATTAGCTGTTAACCACTAATATAAAGAGAAATTAGGGCTGTGTTATCCATCCTGTTTTGATATACCTCCTACTGGGAGGTGTTATATTATTCTAAATGTTTTTTAGACATCCCTTAAAGGTTCAGGCATTGTGTACAGAATTAAATAAACTAGTGCAGACTGAACCAGCTGCACAAGTCAAAATTCACCATGCCCAGTGCCAAACGTTGTACTAGGTTACTGCATTGAGTTATAAAGCAGTGGAACTCTTGTGGAGTGATGAAGCTTTATCTAATACCTATGGGGCAAGGTGAGACGTGTTTGTGATCCCGGACTAATCATCCAATTTCAGTACCTGAGCTCACTAAAGTTTATGTGGCGAAGTGGGATCAAATCCTGACAGAATTGTTCTAACATGTAGGGTAAAGCCTTTCCAGAAGAGCAGGGAATGTTACTGCAGCAAAGGGAAAAAAACTCCTGATGGATATACACTTCAGTTTTACCTTTGGCCCGTACTTGGCACTGGGCATGGTGGTTTTAAAATGCCGTGTTGCATCTACTGCCCTGTGCTTTTCCACAGAAATTAAACAAAAAACAAGTGCATTATAACATAGTTGATTTCACTAATAAACAGTGTCAAAAACATTTGGACAAGTATATTTCAGTTATAACTTCCTAAAAGTGGCTAATGTGCTGTAATGAGGGGTTAGCTGTGGGCTAAACGGCTCATGCTAATCCCTGCAGTGTCAGTGTTAGCGTGTAGAGCACATGCTAATGTGGGACATATGTCTCATGAATAATTTACTGAATATTTCACTGCTGATGTGTGTGGATTTCCCACAATTGTCCATTTGCATTCCAGCAGCGTTTACACCCTTCACCGTGTAATCTCGCTTCCCAAGGACCCCAAGGCAGTTCTCATGACCACCTGATTTAAAATATATTTACATTATAATAGGCTCGTTAATATCAGCTAAACAAGGGATGCAAATATTGAATCCAGTATATTGTGGAAATATTATTCATATTATATATTACAATAAGTAAATCAGGGATGTATTGCCATATCGTGAGATATTGACTAAACCACAATATGTTTTATATTCAAGAATAGTTTTAATAGCTATAATGTGCAATACTGAACACCACTGTAAATGATATTTACATATATTAAAAGTGTTAGCTTTTTTAAGATGGCTCTGCAATGGACAATTCTTGTAAATTGTTCCTTAAACAACCATTTAATAAACATATATAGCTAGGAGTGTAGAGTAGAGCCCATGTCTTTGGTTAGCTCGACCTGATCAGAGTGATAAATCCTGATTGATCTGCAGTGTTCATTACAGATGTTAATTGATCAGGTGTTTGATGTGTGGACTTATCATCTTGTCTGTTCAAGCGCTTTTTAATCAGAACAAGTACTGAGAGAGCTTGTGTTCTGTCTCTGTTTGTGTCCTAATCCTTTGCCTCTCATAAGTAGCTGAATAAGGGCAATCAGTATGATTATTATATAAATGCAATTGTGAAATATCATAGTATTACTACTACTAATAATAATAATAATTAAAATTAATTCATTATTATTTTTCACTTGCAATGGCATCCAAAATGCCTCGAATTTTACCATTTCTTTCTGGACTTTCATTATCGCAACATCACTGGAGTACAACATGCTTGGAGGAGAACACTAATTCACTAAGTCTGTTATGTAGCTAAAAGATGCACATTGGCTAGCATTGTGCAGAGTGACGATGGTGGGAAATGACCATTCTTTATATCCACAGAGAGAAACAATGCTTAGGTTTTGGGTATTTTATTTAGCATTTTGGTTTATCATTCATATCCAGATTCATCTTGACAGAGCTCTGTGTGTGCTCTGTTCTGTTTAACATAAATACAATTTTCTGGATAATATACACTCTTGTGAACACTTGTTATATATATATGTGTGTGTATGTTTTATACACACCAATCAGACATAAGAGGATGACCACCTTCTTGTTTCTACACTCACTGTCCATACTCTCAGCTCCACTGACTATATAGGATCACTTTGTAGATCTACAATTACACAGTATAGTCCATCTGTTGCTCTGCACACTTTATCACCCTGTCCTTCAATGGACTGAACCACAACAGAACGTAATTTGGGTGGTGTATCATTCTCAGCACCGCAGTGATACTGATGTGTGTGTGATGTGTTAGTATGCGGTGTGCTGGTATGAGTGGATCAGATACGGCAGTGCTATGTAAGAGTTTTTAAAACCCTCAGTGTCACTGCTGGACCAACAAAAAACATCCAGTGTCCTGTGTCTACTGATGAAAGACTAGAGGATGACCAACACAAACTTTGCAGGACCGATGAGCTACTGTCTCTAACTTTACAACTTCAAGGTGGACCAACAAGGGAGGTGTCTAAAAGAGTGGACAGTGAGTGGAGACAGTGTTTTAAACACTCCAGCAGCACAGCTGTGTCTGATACACTCTTACCAGCATAATGCACACAAAGACACCACCACCAAGTCAGTGTAAATTCAGCGCTGAGAATGATCCAACACCCACATCATACCTGCTCTGTGATGGTCCTGTGGGTGTCCTGGCCATTGTGGAGCAGGATGAAAGGGAGCAAACAAAGTACACAGAGCAACAGCTGGAATACAGAGCTATGAAATGCTTCTGTACGGGCAGTGGAGCTGAGAGAAAGCACAGTGAGTGTAGAAACCATGAGGTGGTCGAAATGTTATGGTTGATTGGTGTATATTATATGCTGAGCGAGATGTTTAGGGACTTTGTGGTCCCTCTCCACATTAATAAAACACTGTAAAACACTGCTCTGAACAGAGCACACATATTGCACTCCTTTAGAAGGAGATTTATCATATACAGCAGCAGGGATTGGATTCAAGGTGTAATAGTCCTCATTTGTTTTTGTTTTTTTGCTTTTTTTTTGCTTTTTACATATGTACACCCAGCGTAGCCCAGCATTACGTTTGTTTTTCTTGAATGATACTGATATATTATACATTTTTATTATTGATCATTTTTATTATTCTACCATTTTCTTCTTGAAAAACAACATCTACATCCTCTGCAATACCAAGGTCCATGCGGCAAGGGTCTCTTTGCCTGAACCTGTGTTCTTATTCTTCTAGGTGGTGGGTCCACCTGATCTTCCCATTTTTCCTTACATAGGCTTCTTGTCCAGCAGGCAGCTTTTACTTGATAAAATCACTTCAACTGATTAAAAATATTCTTACAGCAATCTCCTAATGAGAAATATTTGATAACATTATCTCCACCCTTAGCATAGCATTAGCAGGTGTTGTTTTGATCCTTTTATCTCCACACTTAGCGGTTGGACGGATGAACTCACTTGACCACAGATTGCCAGCTGCCTCTAGCTACTGTGGTGTTAAGCCACAGTGCTAGCATGCTAACATCTGCACATCTGCTAGGCCTCTGTTCTGCTAATCGAGTCTAATAGCAGCTTTACTGTATCCTACTATTTTCTTTTCAGTGCTAATAGGCTAAACTATGTCCAAATGTTTGTGGGTAACATAAATAGAAACTTTCAGCTACTTTAAGGACACTGCATTCAGTTGGAGCAGCTGTATGTGAGTATATGCCACTGTACACAGTGCCAAGGGTCTGCAAAAGACGTTTAAATCCTCTCTGCTCTGTTGTGCAGCAGTTGAACTTCTCTGGAACTCCCATATAATTTCAATTCAAAAGAAATGGTGGGTGAGCAGGTGTCTACAAAAACATGTGTTTTTATAACTATAAAGTGATGTAATAGAGTAGCTTTAATCTGTTATTGAAACAGTAGATTTTGTTACTCCCAATTCCCATTTTATTTCACTTTCCCAAATGCAGTATGTAACAGAAGATGGGGTTGTGTTATGAGTCCTCAGGCCTATATTTGGAAACTATTACAGCCAGGTCTTAAATCATAGCCCCAGTGTGGCTGGTATGAACTGTAACCCAGATGGAATAGTGTAGGCTGTATGGCCGTATATATTCACCATAAAACCTGAAGAGGCTCTTTCTCTCCCCTGATAGAGCCCTGGACATGCTAATCAGCTGAACTGCAGTCATAAAACCACACACAGTGAAAATACCCAAGAGAATGAATCAAAAAAGCACATCAGTGTTAATTAGTTAACACTGTACTGTTCTTAAGGCTATATGCCACCAACATAAACCTTCAAAACAAACCATAATCACACATAAACGTCTATGAATGCTTATTCCAACAAGCATCCGTTGTCATAACACTGGTTTGGAGTGACATTGACTAAAGTAGCATTTATGACAACCAACACTTACTGAAATTAGCCTTTATAGGTGCTTGCTTAGGTTTATGCCAGCTACCATGTGAGCTTTCCATAGGCGTCTAGTAGCCTTATGAATACAACTCCTGTATGATATTAATGTTAGGTTTAAAACAGTCAGTTACAGTCTCTGTAGTGTAAAGTAATTTTATGTTAAACACGTAAAAGATCCTTCTGCACAGACAACTGATGTCCTGTGGTCATTCTGTAGTGTGTATCAATAAGGATTCTGGGTCGGAGGTGGATTGCTCTTTGACCAAAACGCATACATAAATAGTATTCTGAAAAATTGTATTTATCCTTTTGCTAACAAGATTAATCTGAAACCATAAAAATGGAAACTTCTGGGGACTTCAACACAGCAAGACCTGTTCATTTTGACTTTAGCAGTTTTAGTCTCAGGAACCCCTTAATTATATAGATTTATTATAATGTAGATATTTATCTTTTTAGTGTCAGCTCCCTTATAGCACGAAAGTATCATTGATCACGTTTCCACAGCACATACACATTCTATAATACTGCATTGTATCCTGGCGAAACATGCTATTTTAATATGTAATTAATATCCATAACAAACTTAAACACAATAACTATATTTGTAAATTGTACAGGTTAATGAACGTGGATTTGTGGAGAGATGACTTAAATAAACAAACTCACTGACTGTCACTCATTCTTTACATGACCTAAGCCTGAAGGCAGTGACTCAGGTGTGTTATTACCTGTCAGGTGTGTCATTACCAGTCAGCACAGTATGGGTCCTTTGTTCTGTTTATTTTTCCTTTCTTCAGTCTTTGAGCATTGGGTAACGTTCTCCTGCATTCCTTAGTAATATTGCAGCATTTTCCTAAAGCTAACACCCAGACAGCTAGCAAACATTCAGCCAATGTATCCTCTCATTGTGTTAAAAAGTCTTTGAGATTGTTAGATAGAAACGGCAAAATATAAACAAAACTGCCAACAAATCACGTAACAGCCCAAGACTACCCTGAGTATGTCAGTATTATTAACCAGTATTACAGTATTATTGGTTTATGCCCTTTTACTGGATTTTCCAATGGTCAGCACACCAACAAGACCACCCCAGAACAAGTATAATTTGGGTGTTGGAAACTTCTCTGTGCCGCAGTGAAACTGTGAAACTGACATGGTGCTGTGTTTTAATGTGTTGCATTGGTTTGAGTGGTTTATACTGAAGTATTATATACTGAAGGATATACTAAAATATACGTATAAACACTCATTACAGTTTCTTTTCCGTAACACTTAAGAAATTCGTTTTTCAGAGACTTTGTAAATTATATTTGATTTGTTTTTGAGCCCTGGATTTAGACTAGTTCTCAGTCTGTGGATTATTGCTTATATCTAGTTTCACAGACTAGAATTCTCTGTGTAATATTTGCAGAGCGAAGTAGACATGGAAAATGGAGGCATATACAGGAGTAAAGGTTTACACATAAACTAACACACAGGAATACAGGAACATCACACACTTTATACCAGCAAACATCAATGCACGACAAAAGCAAAGAACACTGAGAGAGCTAATAAAGAGGAGAAAATGGGAAACACCTGTGAGTGCTGTCACATGACACTCAAAGCTCACAGGTGAAGGGTGTATCTAGAGAACAGGACACAGGAAAACACCCTTAGCATTCATTCATACATTGTCTGTAACCGCTTATCCAGTTCAGGGTTGTAGTGGGTCCGGAGCCTACCCGGAATCATTGGGCACAAGTGTGGGAACACACCCTAGAGGGGGCAGCAGTCATTCACATGGTGACACAGACTCACACATTCACTCATATGCTCACCCCTATGGACACTTTTGAGTCGCCAATCCCCCTACCGTCGTGTGTTTTTGGACCATGAGAAGAAACCAGAGCACCTGGATGAAACCCATTTGTGCACAGGGAGAACACACTAATCTGGATAAGATTCTCTGCAAGTGCCAAAAATGTTAATGATTATACAGAATAATAAACCAGAGTTCAGTCTAAGTAATCAGCGTTTGCGTTTTCTGCATGTTAATCTCAAACTTGGGTGGCATAGCGGCGCAGCAGGTTGTGTCGCTGTCGCACAGCTCCAGGATCCTGATGTTGTGGGTTACAGCCCCACTCCGGGTGACTGTCTGTGAAACGTTTGGTCCAGAAACACAAATTAGTAGGTGGATTGGTGACTCAAAAGTGTCCATAGGTGGGAGTGTGTGAGTGAATGTGTGAGTGTGTGTCACCCCGTGAAGGACAAGTGTATCCTCCAGGGTTTGTTCCTGCCTTGATCCCAATGATTCCAGGTAGGCTCTGGACCCACCGTGACCCTGAACTGGATAAGCACTTACAGACATGAATGAATGAATGAATGAATGAATGAAAAATCTCAAACACCATCAGTCTCTACTTCTCTGCTTCTTCTTCTTTCATTGGTTTTCTTTTCCTAGTGCAGGCAATTTGACTGCAAATTAAATTGCTGGGGTTTCTTGACAACAGCTGAATGTGTGTGTGTGTGTGTGGTGTGTGTGTGCTTGTTTTTGTGTGGATGGGTTGTCCCTGACCCTGAGTGACATCTTGGTAATCAGCAGAATTAGCTTCTGCAGCTAATCATCAGGGTCAACAGCTCTGTTTGGTTTGTTTACATATTTACAGAGATAGAGGACACACATTTCATCTCTCTCTCTCTCTCTCTCTCTCTCTCTCTCTCTCTCTCTCTCTCTCTCTCTGCCTCTGTCCTTTTCTCAGTCCTCTCTTTCTCTTACTCTCTCTGCCTCCTTCTCTCAGTCCTCTCTCTCTCCTCTCCTCTCCTCTCTTATCTCCTTTGATATGGGTGCTTTAATTGACGTGGGAATGAGTTTTCCTCTGTTTTGTCCCCTCAGTTTCTATCCAGATTTTCTTCAGTGTTATAGAATTGACTCTGCACCCGACTCAGAACCTGTTTGTCTGTGTGAGTGGATAAATGACAGTGGACCTCTGGTGGAGATTGGACTAAAAGCTGAGCCTCTATTCATTCATGTAAAACTCAAATTACACAATGATACACACATCCAGAGCGGAGGAAAATCAATCAGACTGTAAATAAACAGCTTTCAACTTTATATTTTATAAAATAGAAGTCCTGTCCTCAGCGTTATAAAATTCTTTACAAAGGTGACCTAGGGAGTTTCTAGAATTGAATAAAAAAAATATGATTAGTAGTATATTATAATTATTATTAAACATTATTATTAATAAGTTCAATCTCTGTTACGGTTGAGATCAAACATATTTTAAAGGAGAAATAAACAAACATACGATATGCAGCATATGTTTACTGTCGAATCTCTGATACCAATATCACACAAGGTATCAGTAAAACAGCTGTTTCATAACGTTTACAAGAAAGATTTAAAAATAATGATTAACTGCTCTTTAACTCACAGAAACAAAATAAAAGTCTCCAGGTGTTGACTTGGTAGTGGTTAGTGTCTTTAGCGCTGCTGTGAAAATGGGTTTAGTTTGAGATGTTGAAAGGTCAGGAGCTCTACACAGGATGACGTTAATTAAATCTGGGAGATAAATGAATCCTCTCTCTCTCTCTCTCTCTCTCTCTCTCTCTCTCTCTCTCTCTCTCTCTCTCTCTCTCTTGTAATAATAAAATATTGAAACAAACCATATTAACCACTACAACCACTGACCATAATTGGTTTTTCGATCACTTTAACATCAAAAGCAGTTTGCACCACTGTGGATATTTTTCAGATATTAAATTATTCAAATTTGATATGAATAAATAAATATAATGCCGTAATCAGCATTTTTCTAAGGCTAGGTTATATGTGTTGAATCCACTGTGCAGTCTCTGATGGAACTGACGCATCAGAAGGGCTCTATTTTAGTTGTAGTTTAGATTTATTTCAGCTCTGTCGATATTCACTCCTCGTCCATCCTTCGCTTCTCTGTTGCCGTGGAAACCTCTGCCTTGTTTGGTAAGATGTTGTATGTTTGGAGCTGAGAGCAAAGAAGCAGAGGAATGATTTAAGGACTGAAAAACTGTTCACACAACAATATACTGACGTTCTGACACACGCTGACACTCTCCAGAACCTTCTCCCCCCGCTGACACTGGTCCTTACTCTCAACAAGGAAGAACAAACCAAACATTTGGATGATGATTTTGGTTGAAAATATTAGGGTTTGTAGAAAATGTTGGTATTGCAGGGTGATGATGTTTTTAGGAACCACTTTCACTGCTGGATAGAAACCTTGAATCTCTGAAATGATAACTTTTCAGAAGAATGTAAACACACTCTTAAATATCAGTATTATTTTTCTAGCAGCAGTTTTTACTCGTAATGCAACGGAATGCAATAGCCTTCTTTTCCTGACAGAGTCCTGTTTGTCATTTTACTGAAGGAATGAAGTGGAGCAGAGAGGTGCTGACAGCGGTTCTAGATTCTTTTTACAAACGACAGATAATGTTTTCCCCCAAAAACACCAATAGCAGCAAGGATTTTTCAGGCTCCTGAGGTCGAGATGAACATTTGAGACAAAAATTTCTGTGTTTCTGAGCACTGTGGAAACAGCCTTGAGGAGCCTTGTTCGACCACAGAGAAGTGAAAGACTGCTCTTGTACTGAGGAAAATACAGAGAGAGAGAGAGAGAAGAGACAGGAGAAGAAAGGGATGAGAGCGCTGAGGGATGAATGCCACTTGTTCTCTCACTCTGTGGATGGTAGATGAGATGTTTTACTCTCATTTTCTCTGGTTGTTTTTCTCAGTGAGTCAGTTCTGATCCTCAGCTTCTTACACAACCCTCTGCTCCTTCAGAGAAGGGACATTTCTCACAAAAACATAACAGTACACTGTCTGATCATACAAACCCCACTTCCAGAAAAGTTGGGACGCTGTGCGTGATATAAATAAAAAGAAAATGCCAATCATTTGTCAATGAATTTAAATACAATGTTACATTTAATTAAGAAACAGTACAAAGACAATATTTAAAATGTTGAAGTATTTTGATCACATCATCCTTTTTATACATGTTGTCCTACTCCAAGCTGTAAAGGCTTGAAAGCCAACTACCACTTAACTAAATCAGGTGATGTGCATCTCTGTAATGAGAAGGGATGTGGACTAATGACATCAACACCCTATATAAGGTGTGCTTAATTATTATTAACTTCCTTTCCTTTGGCAAAATGGGTCAGAAGAGAGATTTGACGGACTCTGAAAAGTCAAAAACTTTGAGCTGTCTTGCAGAGGGATGCAGCAGTCTTGAAATTGCCAGACTTTAGAAGCGTGATCACCGAACAAACAAGCGTTTCATGGCAAATTGCCAACAGGGTCGCGTGTTGAATTGAGAAGCCCATGAATTGAGGAAAATCAAGCATGAAGCTGCCAAGATGCCATTTGCCACCAGTTTTGCCATATTTCAGAGCTGCAACGTTACTGGAGCATCAAGAAGCACAAAGTGTACGATACTCAGGGACATGGCTAAGGTAATGACCACCTTTGAACAAGAAACATAAGATAAAACGTCAAGACTGGGCCAAGAAATATCTTAAGACTGATTTTTCTAAGGTATTATGGACTGATGAAATGAGTGACTCTTGATGGGCCAGATGGATGGGCGAGAGGCTGGATCAGTGAAGGGCAGAGAGCTCCACTCTGACTCAGACGCCAGCAAGGTGGAGGTGGGGTACTGGTATGGGCTGGTATCATCAAAGATGGACTTGTTGGACCGTTTCAGGTTGAGGATGGAGTGAAGCTCGACTCCCAGACCTACTGCCAGTTTCTGGAAGACACCTTCTTCAAGCAGTGGTACAGGAAGAAGTCAGTATCGGTCAAGAAAAACATGATTTTCATGCAGGACAATGCTCCATCACATGCATCCAAATACTCCACAGCATGGCCGGCCAGTTAAGGTCTAAAAGAAGAAAAAGTAATGACATGGCCCCCTTGTTCACCTGATCTGAACCCCATAGAGAACCTGTGGTCCCTTATAAAATGTGAGATCTACAAGGAGGGAAAACGGTACACGTCTCTGAACAGTGTCTGGGAGGCTGTGGTGGCTGCTACACGCAACGTTGATCGTAAAAATATCAAGCAACTGACAGAATCTATGGATGGAAGGCTTTTGAGTGTCATCGTAAAGAAAGGTGGCTATATTGGTCACTGATTTATTTTTGGTTTTTATTTTTGAATGCCAGAAATGTTTATTTCTAAATTCTGTGTTATATTGTTTTACCTGGTGAAAATAAACAAGTGAGATGGGTATAAATTTGGTTTTTATTAAGTTGCCTAATAATTCTGCACAGTAATGGTTATCTGCACAAACAGATATCCTCCTAAAATAGCCAAATCTAAAAAAAACCATTCCAACTTCCAATAATATTAAGCTTTGATATTTATGAGTGTTTTGGGTTGATTGGGAACAAAGTTGTTGTTCAATAATAAAAAGAATCCTCTCAAATATGACTTATAATAATTCTATACTATATAATAATTCTGCACACACTGTACACAGTGGAAGTATAGGACCTTCCTATCAATGCTGTCTTCAATCATGAACTGTACCATCACAATGTGACGGATAGTCCGTATACTGAATAGAATAGAGAAAACAGACCAAACACCCCCAAAACTACACTGTATTATGCATCATCTGAAAACACATTGTCCAATCATACATCAACCAAAGAAAGACTGTCAGATCATTGGCTGTGCAGATGTAGACCATCAGATCACAGAAAAGATCATAGACTGCTTCCCAACTATGTACTACACACTAATACTATACTGTATATAAGTACAAACACTAAAAGTGTGATTTTGTCAGGCTAGTAAACAAGATATTAGCATGCTACACTGTTTCTAATTAACATGACGAGTAGAATTGTTGCTATGACAACACAAGTCATACCAAGCTGCTGTTGCAGCACTGTCCACCTTTTTTTTTAAAGGCTAAAACTCAAATATTCCTCTCCACACTGCATAGTGCACAATGTGGGGTGTAGAATAATGGTTTCAGCACTAAATAATGTATTTTATGTTGGATAAATAAACCATATTTTCAATATAAGAGTCAGGTCCCTGTGTCTAACAGTGCACCGATGAGTGTAGTAGCATAAGTTTTATATTCTGTGAAGTGCACTATATTTTGAGTAGATCACTATTTTCCAGACATGAGAATCCCCCCTCTTTCCATTTCCAGTTGGATTGTGTGTCACATCCTGGCCCTTTCTGGTTTGTTTTCCCCCGCCATGTGGCTCTTTCCCTCGTTATCTGTGTCAGGTGTCTCTTGTTTGTTCATGTATTTAAGTTCCGTTGTTGTCACTTCCTGTCATCAGTCATTTGTTGTTGTTGTTTGTTTCTCCAGCTCGTTTCTCGTTCTCGTTTGGTCTCTTGGTCGTTTCATGCCCCATTCATGTAGTTTTGTATTGTTTTGCTTGCTCTGTTTCTAGTCGTGATTGTTTCTTGTTTATCCTCAAGTCTGTTTGTTTTGTTAATAAATTGTCTGTGTTGTAGCGAGTGTGTCCGCCTCCGTTAGTCCACCCTTTATGTCTCCGTGACATTGTGGGACTATACTCAGTACTATACTCAACAACGGACTGGTTCTAAGTGTGCATTGTGAATTACTTACAAACATTGTATAATATGCAATTCAGTGTCTTCTTCTTTAACTTCTTACATACTGCTTTTTCGGTAAAGAGATTTACCCCCCCCCCCCCCCCCCCTTATAAAAACCCAACAAACCCAAACAAAACCTCTACAAACTGCAGTGAAGCTAAGAATAAAGCGCCGCTGAGCTGAGTCTGATTTCTTCCCCCGTCTGTCCCACAGTCACCATGAACGTCCCCCATCCCATAGTCCTGTAATTATGACAAGAGGGATTATGGGAGTTTTTTGGCAGTTCTGTGGTCCCTCTCTCCCAAAGCTGTAGACCCTTTCAAATGAGCTCTGTTACCCAGAAGGCCTTTCACCCCACACAACCCCTACTAACATGCTAACTCTGGACTCACTGGGAACAAGCTTACATCACTAAAGAGTTTAGACTCTGTTACAGAACTTCTAACACACTGTGTCCTCTAAACGTACAGGAACAGAGCTCTATTAATGTGGGTAAAATGCTGTTTCAGAGCAACATCTAATTATTCTCCTGTCCAATCAAACTACTGTCTGAGCATATGGTCACTGTCCAGTGAATAACATGCATGGAATGGACCTGGAATGGACCTTCCATTGAAAGTTAAGAAGGTTTTTTCCTTTTCGTGTAAAGTTATTATTTTGGAGATGTTTTTCATTGGACAGTGATGATATGGTGTCTAGTCATACACAGTCTGATTGTCCAACTGTCTGATTATGCAAGCATGTGGACTTACAACTGTCTGATCATATAGAATGTTGATGCTACAAACACACTGCTCTTTGATTATAAACCATCCAATCCCATAACCGTTCAGCTGTACACTGTCCAATCACACAACCATCCAATCCCTGCACTGTTACATGCCAACCAATGATGTCAGAGCTCCCATATATTCAAAGGTTAAGAAATATTGCTCTTTTCATGTGAATAAGCTCAGTGTGGACAGGACTGTCCGGTGTGTAATATGCCTTCAATTTCCCACAATCCATTCTGCTATAATCGTCTAATTACACCATAATAAGACCCACATTTCTCTCAGTAGAAATGTCTAATTGCGTCCATATTGTGCTTCATTTTTTCCTTGTGGATCAGACATTTCCCGAGGACACTGTTCTTCCACAAAAAGAAACAGGGTGGAATTTTCTGTCATTCTTCTTCCTTCTTTCTTTCCTACAGACATGTGATAATGATGTCAATTTTCAGAGCTCATTCCTCCCTCGCTCTTCTTTCCCTCTGCAATCAATTTGCAGTGCGACTAATTGTAGATTAGACATCACAACGTCTCCCTGTTCTGCCTGAGGGACGGAGGAGTGGGGCAAGAGGGTTGCAGTTACAGTGAGAGAGAGTTGTCAGTCATTGGCAATGACATTTATTGCCGAAGTAACTAAGTCTTGCTGCAATTTAATGCAAATTATAACCACAGACAGACCTGAAATTGCAGTGTGAGGACCTGCCACCCCTACCTGATAACAGTGTTCCAAACCATTCCAAAGTTTCTTTAAGAATCACTCGGTCGGCTTCAACCAGAAGAAGAAGAGAAAAGTGAGCTGTGTCCCTCTAAAGTTTATGAGGATTGCTACAGTCCCTAAAGCTGTTTTTAATAACATGAGGAAGATATACCTCAGCTGATTTGTCTTCTTTATGAGAATCCTGAGTGGCACAGCAGTCTAAGAGTTGCTCGTAACACCTGGAGAGTCAGGGGTTACTTCAGCCATCCAAGGCCAGGGGTGCGAGAGAGCTTAAGTGGCCTCACTCCTTCAGGGTGAGCAGGGTGGCCCTCCATCTACCCTCATCACATTATGTGCATGAGTGGTGTATGTTTATGAATTCAAACAGATCTCAGATCAGGGTGTGTGTTTTGAATTAATTGGTGCAAGTCCGATTAAAATGAACCCTAGGTTAACAGATCCTTGATTAACTCCTTACTCTATTCATGTAATTAATCTAATTACGTAATTAAATTTGCATAGAAAACATCAGATTGCTTAGGGTTAATCAAGGTTACTGCTGCAGCTTGGCTTGTCGCCATAGAAACGGGAGAAGAAGCATCGTGGCAATGTTAACGTTCACCATCGCCAGGTCGGGCAGATGGCTGAAAACACACACACACACACACACACCAGTGCACGCATGCATGCACACACACATACACACACATCCTGACAGTGTACCAGTGTTTTCCCGATAACGAGTGTGGTGTAGATAGATGTCAGAATGTCAGTGAGTCTGAGACATGTCACTGATTCATCCTCTCAGCATTTTCACACTCCAGCATTTCAGCAACTCTGTTTATTTGTTTATTTATTTATTTATTTATTTATTTATTTAAAAAGTGAAGACCAGTGCTGATGGAAATTGGTATGAAATGTTGATTATCTTAGTGCAGCCGTGGTCTGGTGGAACTGGGCTTATAACCAGAAGGTTGCTGGTTCCATCCCCAGAGCCGTCAGGCCATGACTGAAGTGCCCTTGAGCAAGGCACCTAACCCCCAACTGCTCTCTGGGCGCCGTGGCTAGGGGTGCCCACAGCTCGGGGCATGTGTGCTCAGTGCCCCCTAGTGTTCACTGTTGTGTGTGTGTGTGTGTGCATATGTGTTTTTCACTGCACGGATTGGGCTAAATATAGAGAACAAATTCAGTTTTTCTTTCAGCAAATCTAAACTAAGATCTCCACCAAAACTCTCAGGTGACACTCCAGGGCCCTTTTTCTTACAAAAAATGTATGAGCAGCAAGAACACTTCAGTTAGTTTCTACGATCTCTCCATCTGACCTCAGTGCAGTTCAGGAGAAACAAGAGAGGTATTAAGGAGAGACTACAGACATATTAAAGATGAACTGCAGAAATATTATTGTAATTCTTGTTAATTTCTTTCCTAAGAGTTGTTTGCCTTTTCTCAGGAGAAACATGTGAGCGGCAGGAGACCTCAGCAAGGTAATGTGGTATTCAGAGATGAGTTAATTGCAGAGAGTTTTCATTTCTTCTCTGATGCTTTTGTTATTCCATATTTATTAGGACACTGATGAAAGAGCTAAATGAAATTAGTTAGATTACTTACTTTTTTCCCTAAAGACCGATTAGTGCCGAGCTCAGCGCAAAATTTCAGCTCAGTCTCCTGCTCAAAATTTAAACATAAATATGAAACTGTTCCCTTAGCCTCGTTTATGAAGTACATGTTGATTAGATTTGATTAGATGTCAGTAGGTTTTCAAGGTTGTTAAAGTGTTGGCACATGGAGTTTTAATGGGTATCTTCTAAATTGCACTTATTGCCGGTCATAGTGCAATCCTGCTATTAAAGTAATGAATTCTGACATTTTAGTTCTAAAAGTTTGTAGACAACATTAATAATAAGTGAATCATCTGATCCAGCTGTGTCATATTTAAAAAATGAAACATAAATGGTAATGGGATGGGGGTGGCGCAGCAGGTAGTATTTCTGTCACACAGCTCCAGGGCTTGCGTTCCTGGTGACTGTCTGTGAGGAGTTTGGTGTGTTCTCCCTGTGTCTGCGTGGGTTTCCTCCTACAGCCCAAAAACACATGTTGGAGTGTGTGAGTGAATGTGTGTGTGTCACCCTGTGAAGGACTGGCGCCCCCTCCAGAGTGTGTTCCTGGTAGGAACCGGACCCACTGCGACCCTGGACTGGATAAGCGCTTACAGACAATGAATGAATGAATGATGATAATAGGACGCTGCATATGAACTTAAAATCACAGTTCCTGATGCCAAGAGGCTATAAGAGTGGTATAAAGTCCCCAATAATGGATTGTAGAGCTGTGAAACTGTGTTCTATGGAATGATGGAGCTCCAATGCATTAGGGGTGAGTCTGAATGGAGACAGTGATCCAAAACTAATCATCCATCATCAGTACCTTACCTCACTAATGTGGCTGCATGCCCACAAATCCTCACAGCCTTCCCAGAAGCACAGGGTCTAGAAGTGGAACACACTCCAGATTAACACTTTAAAAGACAGTGTGGGGAGCAGGTGTCCACCAACGCTTGGAACTATAGTGTAACATCGTTGAACGTTTCCTTACATGAAAATGAATTAATTCTTATTTCATCTGATTTTTTTCTTTCTTTCTGCCAGTCTCCACACATGCTTCCATAGCAACGCATTCATTCACCATGGCAACCGCTTCCCTTAGCTTCTGCATCCCACCAGCTCTGCATAGAGAGAAAGAGAGAGGAGATGGAGAGCGAATGAAAGAGAATACAAAGAGAGAGGGAGGCTGGTGAAGTGAAGTGAAATGAATGTTCCAACCTCAGTTCCTGACTTCACTAATATTTATGTGGCAGAATGCCAACAAATCCTCGGAAGCAATGTTTCCAGCAGCGCTACCTGAGCTGACTTTTGAGCCTCCAGCCTTAATAAACACAAACAGATGACAAACTCACGTCAGATATGTTCCAGCTGAAGAATCTGAGCCGAGTTAGAGCTTATCCTCTTGAATATTAATGAGCTCTCATTAATTATGCAGAACTTTTGTCCATCAAACTCTAGCGTTGGCTCCCCTGGGTGAAGTGATTATTATACAGATCTAACAGAGGAAGAGGATGAGAGAGATGAGAGATGTGGGCATACGTGTGCACACACACACACACGCACTCACACACCTCCACTGGTCCTAACAGCCTCTACTCCTCTGAGAAATATATAATTAGATGACCGAACATTGCTGTGAAGATTTGATGGCTTTCAGTGTCATTAATGTGAGTGAGGTCAGGTGCTGGTGTTGAATGATTAGTTCCGGATCACAAGCACAACTTATCCCAAAGCTTTTGAAAGGAGTTCCACCAACGCAAAGAACACAGTTCCACTGTTTCACAGCCAAATGGAGGGCTTCATAACCCCCATGTGAACATGTAGCATTGGGCTTGGTGAGCTTAGGACCATGTACAGCTGCTCCAGAGAAATTCTGAAGAGGTTTTACACTCTCTGAGTTCATGGCAGGTGAATTCATTCATTTCAAGAGGTGTCCACAAACATTTGGTCATGTAGGTAATACATATACATACATAATAAATACATAATAAAATGTTAAATATATGGTTTCAGGATATCTTGGTGTGTGTGTGTGTGTGCGTAGGATGAGCTTGTTTTTACCATAGAACCATTGACAGGAACTTAGCGTAACCTCAATTAGAACTGAGTCAAAGAGAGAAAAAATAGAGAAGAGGATGACAGAAAAAGGGAAATAGGAAGAGCAAGAAAACAAATAGAGAGTGACAGGAACAAGGAGAAATAAGAAGGAGAAGAAAGAAAATATGAGAGCAACAATGTAAATAGAGAATGAGCACCGAGCTTTGGATTCATCATTTTACAGTAAATGCTGAAGTCATCCACTTAAAATACAGTCTCAGCACTACTACTGACTCAGAGAGAGAGAGAGAGAGAGAAATGACCGGAAGATGTCTCCTCTCTGTGACTCATTCTTTCTCTGGAACATGACTCTGAATCTCAGAGTGAATTACTGGATTAAATCTGACTTTAATACAGACATAAAACATATCGGCTACTCGTCTGCGATGCTATGATTCAGTGAATCACTTCTTTAAGACGTGTCAGACTGAATCCTGGTCAATTTTCAGATTTAATGGAGCACTGATTTTTAGAAAAGTACCATATTATTTTCAAATTATCCAGAAAACTAAAATTTCAGTCATATACTGATCTCTATTATATTGAAATTGAGCTGAAACATTTTGTGATATATTGAATCACACTTAAAATACAAATGAATCGTGATCAAATATGAGCTTTTGTGATGTACTGTAACATTTTCAAAAGAGTAATAACTTAATACAAATGAATTGCTGGTAAATGTAAATTTTGTCATGTTTTAAATTGTTTTCTGAATTTTCGTTTTGTTGTGGTGCACATTTTGTTTTGCAGATGACAATTTCAACAGAACTAAACTGACAAACAACAAACCAGTACAGCCACAAGATAATAATAATAATAATAATAATAATAATAATAATAAGAGAAATGCTGAATTGCATTTAATTAGAGCTTTTTAAGAACCCCAAAATACCCAGTAGTACACTGCAGCACAGATAGAAATGTGGAGAGTATGTAGCCAGCCAGAGAGTCTGCTGAAAAACTGTGTTAAATGTTCCCTAAATAGACCGTTTCTGTAGATGCCAGCAGTAAAAGTAGCCTGCTACCAACAGAACAGTAGTAATAAAGACATGCTCACACTGTTGACGTTAGCAGCCAACCCGGTCTCACACCTACTCGTGATTTAGTCACGTATATAGGAGACTGCAGTTCGTTTTATGCGACAATATAAAAATCATAAGTGAATGGGTAATTACCGTACAAACCGTCATATCAGTGCGCCGTGTTATGTGACAGTAACATGAAAACTCTTCCTCATTACAGGCGTCATTACCATCTGTTAATACCACTGTTTTATTTTTATTCACAGAAAACATAACCTTACTAATTCAATATTTGCTAAAATATCGAAGCAAATAACGGCTAGAGAAATGTCCTTTTCAGTATTAACCTTTTGAAAATTTGTCAAAATAACGTTAAGTGAAAGAAATGTTCTTGTTAGAGTTAAAGCTAAAGTAGGACATCAATAATAAGCATTGCTTTGCTTTATGCCTTTGTTGGAATAACAACCTATGATATGTAATTCGCATTATGCCTTTTTCTATGTTATGTAGGGTGACCAGATCTGAGATGGTGAAAAAGAGGACACGCCTAGGGGTGGGGGGGGTGATGAGCTCTCGCCCCTCGCTGCCGTTGTTTGCTTAGCTGAACCTATGTGTGCTTTTAGGTCCTTTACACCTTTATTTGCTACACATGGGAAAACATGGGAATTTCGTTTTTAATTCATCCGAGAACTTACATTTACGTTTCAGCATAGCTGCTCGAGATGAGGGTAGGTACATGAGCTTTGCCTGACGTAAACAAGGACTACTGACGTGCAGACTGACCAATTAAATATTTACAGAGAAGGTTATCGACCAATAACGGTAGCTCTACAGTCAGACCGTCCAATACGAAGATTTTTGGCTACTTCACCACGCCCCCTTCTCACTCAAGCGAACCAATCGGAGTAGGGGAGGGCGGGACTAGTTTGTGAACGAAACGCTTCTCGAAATTCTATGTAAGCTCTAGAAAAACAAAATCCCGGACGTTTGTGAAATTCCGACATCTTTTAAATTTTAAGTCTAAAAAAAGACATGTCCGGGTAAAAGAGGACGTCTGGTCACCCTAGTGTTATGAGTAATGACGCTCGTAATGAGGAAGAGTTTTTGTGTTACTGTCACATAGTGTTTGTATGGTACTTACCCATACTCTTGTGACTGTGATGTTGTTGCATAAAATGTTGAAAATATGCGACTATGTCACGAATTGCAGTCTCCTATATATGTGACTATATCATGAGTAGGGGTGAGACCGGGTTGTAGCAGCAGCTAGCATCCATGTTAGCACTGTTGGACAAATCAGATAAAGTAATCAAACGCACTGTGAGAAAAGCCTTTCACAAACATCTCAAACTTTAACTCTCCTCAGCCTACATAGCAACCGCCTAGAAACACCCTAGCAGCCACTTGCTATTAAATAGCAAAGCCCTTGTAACCCTATTGAATACTACAGCAAAAATGCTCTCTCTAGGCTACATTGCAACCACCTAGCAACCACTATAACTACCATTGCAACTTTTTAGCAACACATACCATAGTCTCGCCTTGCCAGTCCTTTTAAGGAGAACGAGGTCAAGACTAACGCCCAAAAGGACGTGAGGAGGCAGTCTTTCATGTCGGACCAGTAGTAGAGCCAGTACAATACAATACAAGGAAGTGTGTATCCATGGATGTACAGATATCCAGTCAGAATGCAACTGTCAGGATCCTGACAATGGTTAGTCCACTAAACGTCTAAGACTCTTCCTCAAGGGTGAAGCCTCTGTGGCTGAGACTATACGTACCATAACAAGCACCTACTGCGACACATTAGCAACAACATAGGAACCACCTGGAACACAGCAACCATGTCCACAGCCATAACAACCACTTGGGAATGCGCTATAGTTTGAGATTTTAAATCTTTATCATCAAAAACCAAACAGTTAATATATATAGAAAGAGTCCAGATAGAAGTCATACAGTATCCTCATCTGTAAATCTCTCTCTCTCTCTCTCTCTCTCTCACATACAGAAAGAGAGAGGGAGAGTGTCTTGTGTTCTGAGAAATATCCGTTCATAAAAATCTGTGTAGTCCTTGGCTCAAGCAGCGGCAAGTGTTTATTATAGATTTCCTTGATGACTTTTCCTGATGAGTTCATTACTGTGGATTTGATTAATTTCAGATGAATTAATGAGGGAAAAAAAAAGCCTGAACACCTCAAACTCTCAAACTCTGGCCTAAAATCTGCCCTGAAACAGAGGCCCAGGGGAGAATTCTGCTGGAATATAGCTGAAAAGAAAGAGAGGGATAAAGAGAGAAAGATTTGCAGTGTAATTAATGCACTTCTTCTCCACACGGCAAATGTAGTAGGAGCCTGGTGGATTTATTCGTATTGATTTTTTCCCGAGGTTCAGTCAAGGGTCAATTCAACACTTACTTTAACAAAAGACACAAAACATGAGTTTAACGAACATTAAGAACACCTTCTAAAGCTTTTAATGTTTTTGGGAAAGAGTTGGAGTGGCCTTTGTAATTCAGAACTTATCCAAAATCATTATGTTATTCACTAATATTAAAGAGGCTGAATGTTATCAAATTCTCACAGTAACAAAGGGACAAATGCACAATCAATGTACTTCATTTAACAAAAGAAAAGGATTCGTTTAGTCCACTTAGAGAATTAGTTGTGTCTATCAGCTCAAATAGATAATTATTATAGTTTTCTATCTGTGCTTCCAACCCTCGCCGTTAGGGGGCACTTTAATCACATACATATCGTCTCCATCACAACAAACTCCACATCCAAGGCAACAAATAGAAAATAATGCAGTACCAAAATATATTAAACCTATATTATTTGAAAAATAAGATAATACAGATGGAGTGAGCGAGAACAGTGCAGTTAAGGGCATTTTTAACAAACCTCAGGTCCAAAACTACAGCAGGTAAAATGCAAATAAAAAAACGTTTGGTCTTTCCTCTTTTTATTATGCTTTTATTTCTTTCTGTGTGTTTCTGTAAGTGTTCAGTAAATATGTTCAGTTTTCTATTTTTCTTTTTAAATTTTGCATTTATGTTTGTAAAGCGCATTCAGTTCCTCATGTGTATGAGATTCGTTATTAACAGAAGCAAATTCGACTTGAAGTGAAGGATTCAGTTTGTCTGAAAGTCTCTGGTGAGTTGTTACAGGCTTCTTACGGTTATCCAGTTTATTTTCTTCTTTTTCTGCCAGATTTTCTTCACTAACTTTTCCCATTCAGACCAGCACTGGTTCAGTTGCATATTTTTCAGTCTGATTGTGCAATGTGTGCGTTTTGATCAGTAGTACAGTTTCTGTGTAGCAATCACTTACCCATATCTCCATAGAAATTAATGAGGTGTAAAGGTTTGTGCAGCTTTCACATGTCACAATATAAACAATAAATAAGTAATACCCAACAAACCACAGCAACCACATGCAACCACTTGAAATACTACAACAACCACCCAGAAACACATTAGCAGCAACATAGCACCCATATAGCAGCACCTTAGCAACCACCTGGGACACCTTAACCTGTGCAAATCTCTTATGTCATGATGTTACCAATATAAAATTAACACACAACAAACTATATACGTTAACAGAGTAACAACTTGGCTTCATCGTAGTAAACACTTGTGACCATAGCAACCCCCTAGCAACAACCTAACAACCACTTAGAACACCTTTGCAACCACTTGAAATGCCATAGCTGCAGACCTTATTAAAACAATAGCACCTACTTAGCAAAACCTAAACAACAAACGGGTGCCGTCTTAGAAACCACCTGAAATACTGTAAACACCCTGGCAACACCTAGAAACACCTTAACAACACTATAGCACTTAATTAGCAACACCATAGTGACCACCTGCATTACCATGGCAACCTCCATGAAACACCTTAGCATCCCCATAGCAACCACTTCGAAACAAGAGAGTGATGAGCTGAGAAACTTTGACAAGTACTTAGGAACAGCTTAGGAACATCATAGTGACAATCTGAAATATTAGGCTGTAGGATCCTCTCATCAAAAATCGTTTCTCTAGGGACAACAGTCAGAAATTACCTAGCAACAACTGGGAACCACTAGAGCTGTGCAGCTCTTTTGTGTTGTGTTCTTTTACGAAATGTGCTTTTCTATTTTTTTTTTTATTTTTTTTTTGAGGTTAATACAGTCACTGAAGACTACCTCAGAAAGATGTTCTGTCTTTAACAAGCGAAAAGTGTTTATATTTTTAAACTCTCTTGGTTAAGCAGTTTTGTCTAAAACATTTTTTTCTCATTCTGCTGTAAATATTTATTTTGGAAGTTCGACAGCCATCTTTTCACGGCTGGTGTACTCCACTTTCTTGAGGATTAAAATGAAAGAGTCCGTAACCCACAGACTTTTGGAGAAACCTCCAGGAAACTTTCAGTGACACGAGATTTACATTCCCTCTCACAGGGAAATATTACTGCTCGAAGGGAGCTCGGAATTCTCTGAAGAACCAGGGGTGATCCTCTTCAAATTTGAGAGAGGAAGGTTGTGATTTAGAAGAAATAAGGAGATATACAGTGAAGAATTTATTTATTTATTTATTTATTTTTGAACTCACCATTCCATCATATATGGGTCAGAAGTTTGCTATTATGGTGTACGTAGTGTAACGGTCAGTGTTATGTGCTGTGTTCTCCAGCTGTAGATCAGACACTGAATCTGTCCCTAGATCAGTCGCAGAGAACAGCTTCCAGAGGCTTGTGTGGATCAGAGGCATCTCTCAGAGGAAACACCAAGAGAAAAATCAGACAGAAGAAATCTGCTCCAGACTTAACCTTCTCTCTTTCATCTTCATCCACTCACAGGAACACTTCATGAGCCCTGTACCAATAATGCTTTATAGATGCATTTATAAGGCATTATAAACCACAAAGAAGTAATCTAGAATGCGTACACAACCCTCAGCATCAAAAGTGTCCTCATGTATGTGTCACACACTGCCAGTGGCGTTAATACTCCACCAAAACCATAACACACTTCTGAACCTTACTGGGAATAATCAGAGAGCTCATTTTCTTTTTTGTGTCCAAGAAAAACAACATCCATTATTTGCATGAATAATCTGACCGTTTAACTACAGCACACATTGCCACTTTACATCAGTCCGTCTAAATGTTGTTGATAAATGTCTTCAGCTTTGTGCAGGGTCTTAACCCGAATGCAGGACCTACCTGTGTTTACTGACAAGTGTTTTTTCCAAACGCGTTCCCGAGCTGATGTGGTAATATTCATCAAAGGAGTGCGCTTGTTTTCAAAGCACTGGTGTCTGAGGATTTAAGGGCCTTAGATTTTCAGCAGTGTGTTTTAGCCTCGCCCTTTACACACACATGTCTCCAGATCTGAACCATTTAATAGAGTTAAGGACATTTATGGACTTTTGCACGTCATTCATTGATGGTAAAAATTGTGGTGCTGAATAAATAAGGTTGTACCTCCTTTATCCCTTCTGTCTTTTCATCCCTCCATCATTCATGACCTCAGTGGCTGCGGGAGAGAGCGCAAGAGAGAGAAAGAGAGAGAGCTGCATGAATGAAACGCTTTGTTTCTGATGTGTAAAGGAACTGTGCACTAAAATTCCTACACACACACACACACACACACACTGGTTTTTTATGAGTGATGTCAGTTCACCTCACAAATCTTTCCCTCCGTTTTTTGGCCCCTGAATGATCCCGAGTTCCCTTGGTTTCCACCTTTTTTCTCTTTTCCCTCAGAGGAAGTGTACTGGCCCAAAACCTTCAATTATTCTCTAGAACTTTGAATTTATCTCAGGGCCAATATCACTCATCTACTTTGGCATTGGAAGGGTTAATAAATAATTATTAAATAATTATATGAACCCATCCATCCATCCATCCATCCATTATCTGTAACCCTTATCCAGTTCAGGGTCACGGTGGGTCCGGAGCCTGCCCGGAATCACTGGGCGCAAGGCAGGAACTGGAGGGGGCGCCAATCCTTCACAGGGCGACACACACTCACACATTCACTCACACCTATGGGCACATTTGAGTCACCAATCCACCTACCAATGTGTGCTTTTGGACTGTGGGAGGAAACCCGAGCACCCAGAGGAAACCCGCGGGGACACTGGAGCTGTGTGACTATGACGCTACCTGTTGGGCCTGAATGTTACACACTGGGCCTCACGTTGGTGAGGTTTTCTATTTTCATCTTCTGATATTTCCCTATTTTTCACCACCTCATTTTGTAAGGTTTTCTTTTTTTTATGTCAACATTAGCATAAGAAGAGAAATGTAGACTTATTGAGTTTAAGCTGCTTATTGACCCCTGAATGTGGACAGAAAGCACCCCAGAGTAGGAGCATGTGTTCTGTTTGTACATGCAGAATGATGGAAGCTTTTATCCTCAAGTGCTTTTTATTTTATTTTGTAGTACAATCCATAAATGTCCTGGGCAAATACGATGATATGACTTAATAAATGTGCTGCAGTAGTGTGCATATTGAGAATGATATTATTTTATTTCAATTTAAATTTTCCCTGGGAGTGGGAGTGTTGGGGGGGGGGTTCTCCAAAAACTGGCAATGGGGGCCTCCGGAGGAAAAATGTTGAATAGCTCTGGTCTAGGGGAAGAATGGAAATGGGTGTAGTCTGAGCGTGGAAATGGTTACAGCGTAACCATGGAAACAGGTGTAGTGTAAGATGTATGTGTAATTTTTTTTTCCCATTGAAGTGAAAGGCCTTTTTCACCAGGCGCAGCTGACAGTGTATGACTTCAGGTTCCGGTGAATAATTTAATTCAGTTTGCTGTGATTTTAGATTCTGATTGTGTTCAAAATGTCCAGCGCCTGCCACAGGCCGAGTTGTGAGAGACGGAAGTGAGAGACCGTGGATAGACAGTGTCAGTTTCACTGTAAACACACTCTGTAAACACACAGTGGAAACACACACTTTAGTCTGAAATTACAGCTGAAGTGTAAACAGATGTATACACCTGAGAACAGGTGAGTAAGCAGCAGGGCATGATGGGAGATTTTAGCTTCTTCAGTGAGTCACCCCACAATAGTCTGAACAGAAACGTCGTGACATGTTCTGCCTCTGGCTAAATGTGGTTTTGTGTGTGTAAGTGTGTGTGTGTGTGTGTGTCAGAAGGTTAGAGAGTGTGTGTTGATCCTTATCAGTTTGGGTTTTACACTAAACCCGTCTGATCTGACAAGATAATACAAATAAAAGAATTAAAAATGTTTACTCCCCTAACGCTGGAGCGGGATTTGAAACACATCGCCATGGAAACAAAAAGATAAAGGTGACATCAAACGCTTGTTTGTTTAGTCTTAATTGAATTAGTCACTCGTTAATCTGGTGGGAGAGGTAATGGGATTTGATTTAACTGAGGAGCGCTGGAAGAAGTTGAAAGATGGAGCGGTAATGTAATTAATTACTTATGTGTAATTACATAATTACCTCGTTACATAATCAATTACATTTGCATTGTGTTTGGACAGTTTTGTTCATTAAATATGACAAAGGATCATTTTTGTTAACACTAAATTTAACCCATTAAGAGACATAGTTTGGCCAAAAGTTTGTGGACACCTGCTCACCCAGCATTTCTTGAAATAAAGGGCATTGATGAGGTGTTTGTGCTTTCTTTGCTGCAGTAAGAGTCTGTACTCTTCTGGAAAAGCCTTAAACTAGATGGAACATTGCTGCTGATATCATTCAGCCATATTAATAAGTCATTCATTCATTCATTCATTCATTCATTATCTGTAACTGCTTATCCGATTCAAGGTCGCGGTGGGTCCAGAGCCTACCTGGAATCATTGGGCGGAAGGCGGGAATACACCCTGGAGGGGGCGCCAGTCCTTCACAGGGCAATACACACACTCACACCTACGGACACTTTTGAGTCACCAATTCACCTACCAACATGTGTTTTTGGACTGTGGGAGGAAACTGGAGCACCCGGAGGAAACCCACGTGAACACGGGGAGAACACACCAACTCCTCACAGACAGTCACCCGGAGCGGGAAACGAACCCACAACCTCCAGGCCCCTGGAGCTGTGTGACTGCGACACTAACCTGCTGCGCCACCGTGCCGCCCTTTAATAAGTCACAGTACTGATATTGAGGTACTGACTGGTTGAAGCACCACTTCATCTCATCACAGAGTTATTCAGTGGCACTCCATCACTTTAGAGAACACAGCTCCACTGCTTCCGCCCCAGCTCTAGTGCGGTTACACCTCTGTACTTCATGTTTGGCATTGGCCATGGTGAGTATAGGATCATGTGCAGCTGCTTTACAGTATCTCCTTTAATTTCATGCTTTTATACATCAATATCCATCTTCTTACACCCAGAATTCCTAATATGATGACCACTCAGCTCCAGTGGAATTGTTGTAATAGTTTGTTCAGTTCCATGGCGAATGGGTTGTGAACACGACTGCGACAAGGACTGCTAGTTTAAAACAAAGGCCTGTATTATTTTTAATTTTTCAGGTTCAGCAGAAGGACGCTCATAAATCTGTTCTGCTTTAACAAGTTCCTCTCGTCAGCCTGAAGTGTGTGAGTGTGTGTGTGTGTGTGTGTGTGTTTTAGAGGTGTTATATGAGCAGTATGTGAGTGAATGTGTGAGGAACGACCCCTTAGGACACTTCTCTCCTCACTTGCCCGAAGAACATAGAATCACACAGAGAGAGAAAGAGAAAGAGAGAGAGGTAACAAAGAAAGAAAAAGAGAGAAAAGAAAGGGAGAAGGAATATATTAACTTTCTGAGAAAAGAATGAACGGAAATGTAGTTTCTTTCTTAAGGAACTCTGGACTTGGGATAGTCTTCCTTAAGGTGGCCAATAGTTTCTGGACCACTGCTTTCTACACTCTTCTGAAATGAAGAGTATTAACGGGGAGCGTGCCCCACTTTTGTTGCATTAACAGCTTCTGTTCTTCCAGGAAGGCTTTGCACTACATGCTGGAAAATTGTGGGTAGGATTTGATGGTGTTCCGTTGATAAACATTAGTGAGAACAGGATTTAGATGTTAGATGGTTAGTTCTCACTCCAGCTCGTCCCAGGGGGATTAGATAGACTGGCATCACTCCAGAGAACACAGTTCCACTGCTCCACAGCCCAGTGCTGGGAGGCTGTGGTATGACACAGAGTTGCCTACATCACTGGAAACCTCCGATTCTGCAGGAGACGTGGAATTTGAAGGTGGAATCTTCTTAATGTTTCCAGCTTTTCTAAAGTTCTATCATTTTAAACGCGTTGTGACCTGAACGTTCAGATTCTTTTTAAACATTTTTGTGAACGGTCTGTGAATCTGTTGTCTGTCTATGCTCGCCCTCCGCTTGTCCCTCATTTGTCCCTCATTCTCTTCCGCTACTCGGAAGACTGTAATTAGCAGCTGGGTTTTGGAGGAGTGTGTTTTATTTTGGTTTGTTGGTTTTGGCAGCATTATCGACATCTTCATTTTCAGCTGAAAAGCTTCAGGAAGACACTCTCTTCATCACACACACACACACACACACACACACACTCAACAACAGTGTGAGGGAGCCATACACAACCTTGCTAATTTTATAATAACATCTTTTTGCAGGAAGCAGAAATCCTGACACACAAACAAACACATACACACGCTACTCTCTGTTATGTCTGCTCTCTCTCTCTCTCTCACACACACTCACACTCACACACACACACACTCAACAACAGTGTGAGGGAGCCATACACAACCTTGCTAATTTTATAATAACATCTTTTTGCAGGACGCAGAAATCCTGACACACAAACAAACACATACACACGCTACTCTCTATGTTATGTCTGCTCTCTCTTTCTCTCTCTAACTCCAAATAACTTTAACTCAGTTACACTCACCCTACAGTAATATTGAGTAATAATATCATTAATATTTTTGAGGCTCATGGTGGTGAAACTTCAGATAAGAACAGAAAGAAGTGATATTTAAATCACATTTTTCTCCAGAGAATAATCCAGCTGTTTAAATGCAGTGTGTGATTGCAGGGGGTTGCACCTGACATCATCAACAGACTCAGGGCTCTGGAGAAACGTCTATATGTAAAAATCAAGGTGTAAAACACAGTGATGATGGTCCAGTTGTGCAGCTGTACATTGAACGGAACTACAACTGAATCCACGCTGCACTACGGCCCAGTGCTGGAAATGTTCACACCCCTCTGGCCCACTCTTGGCACTGGGGATGGTGATTTATTTCCTGTGATGATGCTAACTGTGTGCACAGTGGGTGCGTATTAAAAGGCCGTATATTGTATATGTTGTTTATATTCCTGATAAGCATGTTTTCTCTCTGGTTTTACTGTGGTCTTTATTGCAGTGAAAATTGATTTCTGTAAAAGCGCCAGCAGCTGGACGTGTGTTTAATATCCTGCAGAGATTTGAGCAGGTAATCAGTGTCAACTCCATTTAATTTCCGTGAGAAAATGACCCTGAAACGTTGATGCTGGGATGTTGTGTAACCTGTTGATGGAGGTGTACAAGGACTTTTGGCCCAGGGCATGTTCTGTACACAGTGAATTCATGTGTGAAAAGAAAGAGCAAAGAAGAGACCTGCATGTGTAGAGACCTGCTGGAGTTTTGTCTGAGCTTTTACAAGGTTTTTCAACTCTGTTTATCTTTTTTATCTCCTGTATTTTACTATATCTCCACTAATTCTGCACAGAATCGACTCTGAGCTCAGGTGACGAGTTTCTACACGACTCCGTTCTACATGAACGCTTCCACTTTAAAGGCCTATTTCTGTCAGTGAGATCGCTGATGTAAAAATAAATAAATAAACGAAACTAAAAATAGTTTGTATTAAAGGAATTCCCAGCATTCAGCTCAAATTCAAGGCAAATCAATGGGGGAGCAGTTAGAATCATACAATGTATACAGTAGCCGCCTCTTCTTTCATTTATTATTAACGAAGTGAGAGTTTAACGTGAAGTCCTTTAGGGCAAGAACAGAGTGAAGTTTAACCTTCATTTGAACAACTCTGCTTTATATATTGCTACTTTACTTTGAGGCTGAGGAAGTGTGTTTCCTGAACAGAATGCAGAGCGTAATTAATTCTCAGGTGTTTCCTATGTGCTGCTGTGTTGCCACTGGATTATAAATGTTGCAGAGCTGGTTCTAGGTACTTACTGTGCAATCCCAAGAGATTGCTATGGTGTTTCTTTGTGGTTGCAATGGTATCCCAGTTCCATCTGTTGCTAGGTGGATGTTAGTGTGTTCCAAGTCATAGCCTGGTGTTTCTATGCAGCTATTATTATGCTCCTGGTGGATGTTGGGTGTGTACGAGATTAACGTGGTATTCCATGTTGTTGCTAGGGTGTAGCTTATAGTCCTGCATTATAATTACTGTTTCATGAACACTTTTCTTTAACATTATCTGGTAGCGTTCGCTAATATTGGCTTCGTGAGCTGTAGACTTCACTCCAGTTGTTTATAAGCTGTTAGCTTTAGCATAGTCACTGACTAGCCTCAGAACGCACTGAGGATCTTGTTTTTTAGTGAATACCGTGTTGTTGCTTTTTTGTAATCCTCCATCTTAGTTTTTCTGCTGCTGTTTTAAAAACACTGCCCCATCTTAAACACACCACAGAGGAAGTGAGCAAGTGCCAGTGGGAATGAGTACCAAAAGTAATTAGACGGTAGGGCAGGACAAACAGCCACATGATCACTGAAATGACCCTGAGAAGTCAACACGGAACCAGAGGCAAGACGGATATCTCCAGTCTAGAAACAAAAAAAACCCCTGAAAATATTCAGACACGATGATTTATAAACACCACAAGGGAAAGAAAACACACGTTTTTAAAACATACAGCCATGATTGGTTTGGAGAAACACATAATTTTGTACAAATTAGCAAGCACAGTTTAGTTTTAAAAACATTCTTTATGAAAAGATGGATTCATTTCCCACTAAATAAATATCACTATTCTCTAGTGAGTGCAATCAGTTTTCAAAATAACCCCATCATTCTCCAATAAGCATTATAATTCTCCTCCAAATAAACACCGCTATTCGCCAACAAACATCACCATTCTTCACTAAAATACCATCATTCTTTGACAAACTCATAGAAGCTCAACCTAGCATTTTCAGTACAGCACCAGTTGTCAATGCTTTCATTTGTAGAAATGTTTTTGGACACCTGCTCCTCCAACATTCTGAAATGAAAGGTTTGATCTTTAAATTAGAGGCTTCCTCGTATTATAAAGAGGGTCTACAAACCTTTGGACATGGATAGTTTTCTGGGTGTAACTGTAAATTAACAGTGAAAAAGCTCTAGGATTTTGACAAACAACAGCCAAATAAAGCAGTAAAAAGACCCTCCTCTGAACTTGTTTTTGAAAATGCCAGGGTGTTCATTAGGGCTTCCTGTGACACACACATAAACACACACAGGCACATCTGTTTACAGCTGTGTGTTTATAGTTTAGCACTCACTTCCTGTGATGTCACATGCTCGAGACCCAATGCAAGAAGATGCCTTCAGCTTAGTCTCCAGTTAATCTACTTTATATGGAATATAATCTCATAACTCTAATTATAAGAAACATTATTATAAGAACGTCCAGGCCGTGCCTTTGGATATTTGAAGTATGTCCCTTCACATGCTGCACTGTGTCAACATTCTTCATTTATTAGCATCAAGAGAAATATATACAATTGATTATAATATTATAGATTTGATAACATTTAAGAGACTTATTTGTTCTTCAATTCTTTTCTTTTTTACCCAAAAACTTTACCACAGAACAGCTTCTTATTCAACTGATAGAAAATAAACACACAGAGAGAGAGAGAGAGAGAGAGAGAGCATTCTTGTGGTGAAGGATAGGAAGTGTACCCCTGCTGGAGTGCTGTGGTGGTCCGAATTGTTAACTCTCTCTCTCTCTCTCTCTCTCTCTCTCTTTCTCTCTCTCTTTCTCTCTCTCTCTCTCTCTCTCTCTTTCTCTCTCTCTTTCTCTCTATTTCTTTCTCTCTCTCTCTCTCATTTCCCTTATTTCTTTATTATTTATTATTTATATATGTATGGTGTCTGTA
Organism: Hoplias malabaricus; assembly: GCF_029633855.1. Lineage (NCBI taxonomy): Eukaryota > Metazoa > Chordata > Actinopteri > Characiformes > Erythrinidae > Hoplias > Hoplias malabaricus. The sequence goes on from NW_027101319.1 coordinate 40,794, forward strand.
AATAATTGATTGGGGATTTATGGTGGTGTATTATTGCTTCCCCTCCTGTTGCCCCCTCACTAACACTAACATTTACACACAGTCTGCAGCACTGAATTATTCACAGAACACAGCTGCTCTATCTTCACTATTTGTGAAAAAGTATGGAGACACCCCTTGAACTTGTTTAAAAAGGACATTTTACCCCTTTCCCACAAGTTAATACATTTCCCTGGGGTCTTGATAAAACATCATGCATTGGTCAAAATACCACAAGAATCAAACAACACAGCATTCATTCATTCATTTATTCATTCATTCATTCATTGTCTGTAATGACACCCAGAAGAGGAGACTGGACAACCCTGCAGTGCCCTCTATCTACGTAAGACCCAACAAAATATCAAACTCATGGAACTGGAACGGTGGAACTGTGTTCTCTGGAGTGACAAACATCAATCAATACCTGACCTCTCTGATGTTTATGTGGAGGCATGCTATCAGATCCTCACAGCAGTGTTGTGTAAAGCCTGTGTTTGGTTGATTGAGAATGATGGTGAGGTGTAGTAACGGGTTACAGAGTCCAGTGATTTAAAATTCAGATTTAGAATTTATTATTATAATTTTACAACCTGCTTCTGTTATTAACTCAGTAGAACACTGAGTATAGAATGTTATAAAACTCAGCCCAAATTTCTGAATAAAACTGTTGAAATCTGTGGAGGCTGAGCTGCTTGTTTTGGCTCTGAACGAAAAGCTTAAACGGAGCAATTCAGAGCTCAGTGTTATCCCCTTATACAGAACAGAGAGAGAGAGAGAGAGAGAGAGAGAGAGAGAGAGAGAGAGAGAGAGCAGAGAAGGGAGAGAGAGAGAGAGAGAGAGCAGAGAAGGGAGAGAGAGAGAGAGCAGAGAAGGGAGAGAGAACTAAAAGACAGCACACACACACACACACACAGAGAGAGAGAGAGAGAGAGAGAGAGAGAGAGAGAGAGAGAGAGATTATAACTAAAACCAGAAAGAGGAAACTGAAAACTGTACAGAGAACACAGTTCCACTGTTCCCCAGCACAATTCCATGGAGCTTGTTCCCCTATGGGAACAAAGGACTCTGCCATTGTGCACAGTGTGCTGCCCACTTCAGGTAATGGCTGTCTATAGACATTACACATACTGTGTTGACAGCATAGTTGAGGTCACTCATTATCAGAGAGTAGCCAAACATTTTACTCAAGTAAGAGTATGATTACTTTAGAATAATTTGACTCAAGTAAAATTGTACTGTACTTCTGTGTTCTTTTCTGCTTGTGTTTGCAGCGGGTATTTAGTGTGCGGTCATGTGACAGCTTGGCTCTGTTTGATTGGTAAAATGGAGTCAAATGTTGCTAGTGGCTTCATTTGATTGGTGAGACACAGTCATGTGACAGAGCCTCTGTTGAAAGTCTCGACAAAACAAATCAAATCAAAACAAAGAGCTTGTGCATTGGACGGAGTGTAACGGAGTAAAAGCACTGCTTCTTCTTCGCAAATATACTCAAGTAAAAGTATTGTATGCTGCATTAAAACTACTCATAAGAACAATTTATCCAAAAAGTTCCTCAAGTAAATGTAACAGAGTAAATGTAGTGCATTGCTACCCACCTCTGCTCATTAAGAGGAGTGTACACAACCTCTTTGTGAAGCTGGTTCATTACTTGGTGATGCCTTAGCCATTTCCGACTCAAGAGGGCACAATTGGCCTTGCTCTCTGTGTGGGGAGGTAACCCCCCCCCCCACCCCAGGTTGTGCCACTGTGCGACTCTGGGGGGGGTCTTATCTAACGAGTGGAACGGGTGATGAATGATGACTGGGGAAAATTGGGGATAAAGTTTAAGAAAGATAAAAGCTCTGTAGAATCTCTAGGGGTTTTCTCTGTGATTTACTCTGACATTCTGCCAAAGCCACGGCTGATGAAGAACATGTTCCTTATTAGAGAGCAGCATGTTAGTGTGGTGTGCTTGTTCTCTTTATCTGATGAAGCCACTGGGAAGAAACTCAGAGTCTCAGGGCTTTTCCCTCTTCAGATAAAACACACAGCTAATAAAGTCCTGCCTCTGCACACTTTCCCCTGAGAGAGAACCCATCTCTAAACCCCACACACTCTGATAGGGTGCATGAAGATGGCCAAACATTCGTTCATTCATTCTCTCTAAGCACTTATCCTGTTCTCTGGGCGTCAGACCATCACAGGGCACCCACTCACACATTCAGAGCTATGTACACCCAGTGCAGGAGTCAAGAGGGAGTGACTCTACCAGTCGTGCCACTGTGCTGCCCCAGTGTACTCTGATAGGAGGCACCCACTGCCCACTTTACTCTGATTGGATGTGCATCACTGTGTTTCTCTGAAGCTTCTGTTCCAAATAAACAAACTCTGTGTGTTTAACCCTAACTCCACCTGTTGACTTTTTAAAGTGGAAAATTCAGAGTGACGCAGTTTATCTGAGTTTTCCTTTAGTGGCTGTAAATACACTCCTGCTGCTTCTGTGGGTGGGGTCACTGTAGGGCCATTAATATCTGAACATTAAAGCCCTCAGTGTCTACGCTGTTCATACCTGTACACTGGGCTTTCCTTCAGCAGCACATTCTCAATAATAACAGCATTAACCTTTCACTGGGGTGCAACCCTCAAAAGGACATCTTCCCTACCATTGTTGCAGAACAGAGCTTTGCTGCATTATACTGTACTCTCTCTCTGTGTGTGTGTGTGTGTGTGTGTGTGTGTGTGTGTGTGTGTGTGTGTGTGTGTGTGTGTGTGTGTGTGTGTGTGTGCGTGTGTGGAGTGGCTGGGTTTGTGCTAATGTCTTTCTTATGGCAGCAGCAGTTGAGTCTGTACTGATTTTTTTTGGTGGTTGTTTCTGGCTGAGGATAAAAGTGTGGTTCTCCTGCTCTGGAGTGAGTGCTGAAAACCACGAGAGGATCCAGACTGGGGTTTGCGATGAAGCCAGATTTGGGACGAGTGCAGATTTGGGACAAGGCCAGGTTTGGGACGAATCTGAATATGGGATGATGCTGGGTTTGGGATAAGGCTGAATTATAAGGCCAGGTTTGGGATTATTCCAGGTTGTGGATGAGACCAAGTTTGGGATTAGTCCAGATTGTGGAAAAAGCCATGTTTGGGATTAGTCCAGGTTGTGGGTGAGGCCAGGATTGGGATTAGTCCAGATTGTGAATAAAGTCAAGTTTGGGATTAGTCCAGGTTGTGGATGAGCCCGTATTTGGGATTAGTCCAAGTTATGGGTAAAAACAAGTTTGGGATTAGTCCAGGTTGTGGATGAGGCCAGGTTTGGATTTGTCCAGGTTGTGGATAAAACCAGGTTTGGGATTAGTCCAAGTTGTGAATGAGGCCAGGCTTGGGATTAGTCCATGTTGTGGATGAGGCCAGGTTTGGGATTAGTCCAGTTTTTGTTCCAGAGAATAAAGATTGTTTAGCAAAAAATTCTGCTTTAAAGCAAAAGCTGATGGAACACAGTTATGTATTTCATTTTTTTCTAAAACCAGAAATACAGTTATACTTTAAAGAAAAAAAGTGGAATATCACCTGCCTGACAGAAGTCGTATATACTGTTAGCCCAATTTTGCACTGCGCTGCTATAGTGTTCTATTTAATGTAAAAGCATGCCTTGTCCAAGGGTATATTAATATTAAGTGCTATATTTATAACATGTAATACATAACACACTCTGGGGAAACATTAGAGACACTTTACTGTGTGCAGTCCCTCAGGGCTGGAGTAAATGAGGATATTATTGAGTTTGGCTTGGTTTAAACTTTAATTTCTCTTTATTGAGGGCAATGCTGAGTGATTGGGCTTAAATACAAACACAGCAACACACTCTGATAAACACACAAGTCTACTGAGTGTTTAAGACTGCTGGGGTATGCAAGGAAACGAGGACATGATTTCTCCCTATGCGCCCCCCACACACACACACACACACACACACCTCATTGTTTTTATAAATGTGTTGTGATGTGAAGTTATGTTTTATAATCCTGTAGATTAAGTGGAATACGTGCAGTGCATAACACCATCAAAGATAATAAAGGAAAAAAGGAGTCAGAGCATTTTTCCACTTTCAGATTCAACTGAGAAGTAAATACACAATTAAAACCTGGAGGACACTGAAGAAAAAACACAGAATCATCTCTTCATCCCACGAGTGAAATTAACAACAGATTCAACCCATTATACACTCACTTTCCTCACACTCAACTATCACATAACTATATTCTCTCTCTCTCTCTCTCTCTCTCTCTCTCTCTCTCTGTTCTATCTTTTTCTGTACTCTTCTTCTCTCTGTTTCTCTGTTTTATTTTGGGATGGCTAATCTGGTTTGAGCAGATGATTGAGGATCAGAAGAAGGTCAGAATGAAGGTAGTATTAACAATAAATATTATTACGCTACACATCCGGACCTTCTTGGGAATTCAGTTATTTTAAGGTTCACCCACAATATTTACCTAAAAACGAGCACAGATTTTTGAGCAAAAATGTGTGGACACAATTAATCTTCCTCAGCTGCGGAGGAATAGGTTTCGGCACTGTTTTTGGTTTTGGCAGGGTCCGCTCACTGAGGTTGTTGCTGGCTTGGGGGCGCTGTTGTACACTTTACCCAGCGTCTCCTGCACATATGCCTTGCGCTCTCATCATGCCTAGGGCTGCTAACTGTCTGAAATCTAATTAAGGAATGCAAGGCCAGGTGGAGGCTTTATGGAAAGTGGCAAAGCAGAATCTGTCCATGTATTTTGCAGATCTACTGTATAACTACTGTACTTTTTAAAAAAATCATTCATTAATTGCAATGAGATCTGAAGTGAAAGCATCTCAGTTTCTAAATACAGGACGGTTGGCACAATCCTAATCATGTCCCCGAGCGCTCCAGCTCTGAATCCGAGTCGCAGGAATGTGTGTTTGTGCAGAAGAGTCAGAAAGGAGAGTGAACTCGCACGTGGGGAATTAGCTCTGGCTAACTGGGTGGGCCTTGGTCCAATTTGGCCCACCCGTGGCTACTACCCTGGATGCTGTGTGCTAATTTTCCTAAAATTTTAGATTTAAACAGTGCATATATGAGATGTATTTGATGATTTTCCTGTAGTAATCATGCTTTCAGATTAATTTTGTGGCAGTTTGACATATAAAACCAAAGCCCAGTGCAATGTTTATGTGGCTAAATGCCATACAGTCCTCACAGAAATGTTCTAATATCTGGTGGTAAGCATTCTCAGACAAGCACAAACTGTTTTTGCAGAGAAGAGGAACACACTCCTGATTAATAATCTTCACTGGAGAATAGACCGCGGTCTGAAATGGTTTTGTTTTGATCTTGAGTGATTTAGCGACTGAGCGACTGAGCTTGCCTCTTGTTTTTTTGGACTGATCCAGGCACTGTTTGTCTTTGTTCGAAAATAACAGATGTACAAACACATGCCGTGCCCTCAGTCTTTCATCTCAGAGGAAATGAGACGATTTAGCATGGGACCGGAGGGAGGTCTGATATATGCATTTACTTTGCATATAATTTGCATACAGTAATTTTGTCTATGGCCACATGTTCCTAATTTATTCCCACATTTTGCAAACCATTTTCTTGTTTTCTTTAAATCAGCTTCCTTGAGAGTTGATTAAGTGGATTCCTGATTTGCCTGGAAAAGTTAGGTAGGTGCATTGCTTAACTGAGAAGCTTATTTTTCATTCATTCATTCATTCGTTCGTTCATTCATTCATTCATTCATTCATTCATAATCTGTTACCTCTCCTCCAATTCATGGAGCCTACCCGGAATCACTGGACACAAGGTGAATACACCCTGTCCTTCACACGGCGACACACACTCACACATTCACTCACACTCTGGGAGGAAACCCACAGGGGGAACACACCAAACTCCTCACAGACAGTCACCTGGAGCGGGACTTGAACCCACAACCTCCTGTGTGACACAGACACTACCTGCTGCGCCACCGTTTAAGAGCTGCTAGTTGGCTCAGTTGTTTTCTTGTGTGCTAAGTGGCTTGCTCTGTTCTGTCAGTTTACTTTGCCAATGTATTAATAATGTGAAATAACCACATAATTAAGTGTATTATAGATTATTTAACAACGCACTCACCCTGATAACTGTTGGGATGTACATGGATGGATACTTGAGACAGCAAATACGCCTCATCTGTTGGAGTGTGTTTGGTGTAGCGTCGGGGAAAGTTGTGTAAATCAGATTTTCGTCTGAGCCGGGGGTTAGCTGTTGATTTGTAAGTATCTTGGTGCTGAGAGTTGGGGAAAAAGCCCAAATGCTTGGCTGAGGAGAGGTTGAATCAGGACAGTGGAGATTTAGCCGTGACCTCGTCTCCGGAGCCGTTCCACCGCAAGAACGCTCGTCTCTACGTCAGCCCTCCATTACCATAATTAGTAGCTGCATCTTGCTAACGTTTGCCAAAAGAAATCCCCCCTTTCTCTGCTATTAGCTCCGTGGGCAGATTTTTCTCCATCTTTCAGCATCTTCAGCATTTCGATTTTTTTCTTATACTCATCCTAAACACTCAACCCACTAATGATAAGAGCTGCTCAAATATGTTTGATCATAGAATATCAGATTTACCACCAAAAAGACCACACAGTATTAATGAAAGGGATTATTTAATATATTTACATTTTTCCACAACACACACACATACACACACACACACACACTATGAATAATCAAATCGCTTTGTAGTCACTAAATGGGCATGTTTATGCTCCATAGAGTGGGTCCCCCACATGGGGATGGCCATATTTAAATTAGGTTAAACACTGAATCTTTGATACTTCCACTAGGTGTCAGTATAATGGCTGTTTCAGAGTGAAGAAGAATAATCAGAAGTAATGACTGATAGTTCCTTCTACATTGTAAGGGTTACTCTCTGAATGGATATAAATAGCAGGGCTTTATTTACACAGTATTGGATGTACACATATGATCTTTAAAGGTCAGTGGTAATTTCTACCCGTATTAAAAGGTAAATATTGACCATACACTTGCTTTTCTATGAGGCCATCAATTTCTTTCTTGATTGGCTAGTCTTGCTTTCGCAACTGCTGGTTGGCTAAACTTCTAGCTTCCTGAAAGCCAGTGGGTGCCCTTATTTATTTATTTATTTATTTATTTATTTATAGCTGAGGGCTGGTTGGCTGATCTAGTGTGTGTTATGAGCCAGACTCTAGCTCATCTCTAACGTTCCTGTTGTCTCCTGTCATGCCTTGAAATGGTCACCTTTAAATGTGGTAGTCCAGTACATTGCTTTGCTTTGAACTGATTGGTTGTTTTAAAGAGGTTTGAACATTTCCTTGGCAGAGATTTCCTTTGCTTGCTCAGACAAGTCTGTGATTGGTTGGTTGTCTGCTTTACTCAGATCTGATTGGGTCCTGCTTTCCCAAGAGCTGATAGGCTTTACTTGCTATGAACTGATTGGCTTGTCTCCCACTTTGTTGCCAGCTAATTGCCTGGCCTGCTGCCTTGTTAAATGCTGATTGGCCGGATTAGAATGTGCTCTGACAGCCCACTTCTTACAGCCCATGTTACTGAATTTGAACTGTAGCTGGTCACAGAGGAAAATATGCTGTGGTTCGTGCTGTTCCTCAGAATAAATGTTTAGAATGACGTTTACCAACTGCTTCAATGTGTTTTACATTAAACTCAGCTTTTATGTGCAGTAGAAAAAAAGGGCTATGTGTTTAAATAAAATGACTAAGTGCTTTTTTATATGCAAAATATTGCAGTAAAAAATATTGCTATAAATATGTCATAATCAAATCAACTATCAAGTACAAACAATCTCTCTCTCTCTCTCTCTCTCTCTCTCTCTCACTCTTTCTCTCTGTCTGTCTGTCTGTCTCTCTCTCTCTCTCTCTCTCTCTCTAGTCTCTGTGTCCCTCTTTTTCTTTCTTAATAAAGGTAGGAATGCATGGAAAATGGGAAAGATATTACAGAATTAGTAACAATAATGATACATGAATAACAACAAATATTGAACAAACAACAGAGAATGAGACATATTTGTGTAGTAAGTATTGTTCCCATATTGTAATTCATGTGATTTCTCCTATTCAGGTGACTTACCTTGCTTTGAGCTGATTGGTTGGCCTCCATGACTTACTTTGAGCTGAATAGCAATCCTCCTGCTTTATTTATGAACTGATTGGATGGTTTTTTGCTTTGCTTTGAAGTGATTGGCTTTTTTCTTGCCTTTCCTGGAAATGATTGGCCAGATTCCTGCTTTGCTTTAAACTGATTGGTTGGATGTCATTCCTGCTTTGAAACACTCTCACTACTGTTAACTCTCTCCTTTTTCTCCCTTTCATTTGTCTCTCCCTTCTCTCTCTCTCTCTCTCTCTCTCTCTCTCTCTCTCTCTGTTTTGAAGAATAAAGGCTGGTGATGGAGGGTGAAATTGCTTTGGCTGAAAGTGTGTGTAGTGTGTTGTTCACCCGATATGAATTCAGAATGTGTTTTTATTAAAGTGGCCATGCGAAACAAACCCCAGCGAATTCTTTCCAGAGTATCAACAAAACTTTCAAATCTGGACGAATGAAACCACCAGGCCTTTGTTGACCTCAGGTGACGGACATGGAGATGTTCACAGAAGGATTCAATGGTGAGAATCGATGTGAATTATGGGCAAAACACACATAATCCAATAATGTGCAAAAGTCTGTTTCTGTTTCTGGATCCAGCTCCAGTTCTGTTTCTCCTGGGTTTGGAAGTGTCTGTGTTCGTGTGTGTGTGTGTGGTTCTGGTTCTTTGTCTGTTTGTGTTCTGGTTCTAGCCCTGTTCCCATTTCTGTTTGTGTTTCTGGTTCTGCTTCTATTTGTGTTTATTGTCAGTTCAGTTCTGTCCTGGCTCAGAGACAGATATAAACCTGGGATTAAAGCCCTGAGGCAATTTCAGGCCTTTTATAGAGCTGTGTGTAACGGTTCTGCTCCAGAACTCTGGAACCTCTGAACTAGCTAACACCCTTATATGGTCACGACCTTCCTCCTGCACTGTGTCAGCCAGCTGTAATCAACAGTGCATGTGTGTGTGTTCAGCTCTTACACTCCTAGATTTGGACATACTTGGTTTTTGTTGATTTTCAAAGTGAAAATAAGTGAACACATCCTCTACAGAGAACCCACTTCCATATGACAGTTATTTACTGTATCAATTATACAACATAAAATATAAAACGTACACAGCCAACGGTTTGTGCTGTATTTATTTTATCTCCCCCTCAGTTAAACTCATTCAAAATAAACAGTAACTCTGCTGTAAAATGTGCTGAAGTGTGTTCTCAAGTGCTTCACTAACATTCTCTACTCTTCTGGGAGGTCTTCATATTCAATGTTGGGAAATATTTGTGATTTGACTGCATTCAGCCGTATAAAGATCAGTGAGGTCAGGTACTGAGGGTGTATGATTAGTTTGGGACCAGAAATGCCACTCCAACTCATCCCCAAGGTACTGGATGAAGCTCCATCCCTCAAGAGAACACAGGTCAGCTGCTGAACGCTGGGTGGCCTTTTACCAACTCAGGCCTGCTCTTGATATTGGGCTTGGTGACCTTCTACTCATGTGCCGATGCTCCAAAACAACCCGTTTCTGTTCATGTTTTTTTATATATTTATACAGGGCTGCACGATATTGGACATATCTGTGATATAAATTTCCCTGCAATGTCATATTTACAAAAATATGGGAGATTAGAACAATGCAAATTTTCCTTTTGTGTTAAACAACAAAACAGTTGTAAATGAAGCTGTATACAATTATATGGTTTTAGCCATTTAGCGCTGCAGTGCTTCACAGCACTTTGTGTATACAGACAGATTGTGTGTGTGTGTGTGTGTGTGTGTGTGTGTGTGTGTGTGTGGGCTCTTTCTCAGATTTCTCAGTATGAAGAGTGTCTTAAAAATTTGCGAACACTTTGGAAAGGCAATGTTGGGTACATAGCTGGGCTTTAAAGGGTTAATGAAAAAGAGACAGAAAATTCAATACAACTCAATTTCTTCTATAAACTCAGCAGAAATAGGGATTTAGTGCCAAACGTAACAAAGGTTTTGGACACCGCCGTTGAAGCTAAAGTTGCCAAACACAACATCTCCAACATTAGGAAACACTGAGGATCATGTAATCAGAACACACACACACACACACACACATGCACATGCATACACACGCAGGCACGCACACACACCCACACACACACTTCTCTGCTTAAACTATTAGGTGATGGGAGGTTGCCAGATGTGTAGAAAGTGGATGTTATTGGCTGCGAAGTTCACTGGCCTCAGCACTGTTTATTTGTTATTAGATTTATATCCTTCGTAATAAAACATAAACACTTGGAGATTCAGGAAGGTTTACCGTCATACACTATATGCCCCAATGTTTGCTGACACCCGTTAAAATGAGTTATTTCAGCTACTTTAAGGTTCATACAGTTGATATAATCTTAATAGGAAGGCATGGAATGAAACATGACACTGGAACTGCTGCACACTATTGACTGTAAGCTCAATAAGCTCAGTGCCCTGTAGGCTAGAGGGGTATAAAGCCCACCGTCTGTGGAGGGCTGTGGAGCAGTGGACATGTGCTTTATGGAGTGAGGCGTCTCCTTCTATCCAGTTTCTTTGGGATCAGCTGGAGTTGTGTTTGTGATCCAGAACTCACTCATCACCCAACACCAGATCTGTCCCTTACTAATATCTATGTGAATGAAAGCAATCAGATCCTCACAGCAATGTTCCAACATCCAGTGTAAAGTCTATTAATAATGGGCTTTTTTGGCCATGATTTGAGATTTATGTCCCAAACTAAAGGCCTGTTCATGCATTCATTATCTGTAACCGCTTATCCAGTTCAGGGTCGCGGTGGGTCCAGAGCCTACCTGGAATCATTGGGCGCAATGCGGGAATACACCCTGGAGGGGGCGCCAGTCCTTCACAGGGCAACACACACACTCACACCTATGGACACTTTTGAGTCGCCAATCCACCTACCAACGTGTTTTCGGACTGTGGGAGGAAACCGGAGCACCCGGAGGAAACCCACGCGGACACAGGGAGAACACACCAACTCCTCACAGACAGTCACCCGGAGGAAACCCACGCGGACACAGGGAGAACACACCAACTCCTCACAGACAGTCACCCTGAGGAAACCCACGCGGACACAGGGAGAACACACCAACTCCTCACAGACAGTCACTCTGAGGAAACCCACGCGGACACAGGGAGAACACACCACACTCCTCACAGACAGTCACCCAGAGCGGGACTCGAACCCACAGCCTCCAGGTCCAGGTCCAGGTTAAGTTTAAACTTCTTTAAACTTAAATTTAACATTAAAATTTCCTGCATTGTGAGGCACATGATTAATGCTAATCTACGCAAATAAGCTTCCATTACTTTTCATACTGACACTTTAAATTTACATTTTTGAAGTCAAAAGGTTGCATGAAATTAAATCCTCTACATCCAGATATATAATGTGAGAATGATTACATGGTACGTAAATTATATCTGGATGTAGATGATTTCAACCCTTTGATATTAAAACAAGTGTCATTTTTTCAGTGCAGCTGCATTAACATCAGATACTTCTCAACTACATTTTAGGTTCTATTTCATTTTTGGTGAGTCATGTCCCTTTAAGGCCTCTGGCTGAAAGAGCCGTGAGTTCTGTCCAAGTGTTTTTGCTCCACTCTGGTGTTTGAGGGCTGTAAATCAGTGTCCAGTCAGACAATCGATAAGAGTTATATGGACTGTACGGAACAGACTTTTAGTGATGAACAGTGAGACAGCTCTGCTGACAGGATCTTTTTCTCTTTCTCTTTCTCTCCTGCTCCATTTCTTAATGTCTCTCTCCTCTGCCACCCCTCCTCCATCCTGTTTCCTAAAATTATCCCTGATTTAGAGTCTCAAACATGAGGATGGAATCACGTAAAACTCCAGTGGTGCAGGTAGTGTCCCAGCCACACAGCTCCAGGGTCCTGGGGATTTGGGTTCAAACCTCACCTTGGGTCAGTGCCTGTGGGTGTGTTCTCTCTGTGTCTGCATGGGTTTCCTGCAATCCAAAAACGCAGGCTGTATAAAAGAGTACGTATCTTTCAAAGTGTCCATAGAGGTGAGTGTGTGAATGACAGTGAGAGTGTGATGCCCTGTGATGGACTGGGGCCCCATCCAGTGAGTGTCTCTGCCTTGCGCCAAGAAGATCATCTCAGGACCCACTATTTTATACTTGTTTAAAAAATGAATGTGTAGCACGCGTGTATAACACTTTAGAATAAACATCCTTAAAGCTGTTGCTTACAGCCTATGGGACCTGTAAAGGAGAAAAGTGTGTGTTTCTCTCTCTCTCTGTATGTATGTGTGTGTGTGTGTGTGTGTGTGTGTGTGAAACTCCATCGTAAACACTCCACCGTTCATAAAAGAGCTGAGGAGTGTGTTTAAGAGTCTTGAGATCAGAGAGAAAAAAATCTTGTAAAACCTCCACCTTCGTACAGCACCTGCTAATGAGAGAAGAGAGAGAGAGGGGAGTGAGGAGAGAGAGAGAGAGAGAGAGGAGTGAGGAGAGAGAGAGAGAGAGAGAGAGGAGTGAGGAGAGAGAGAGAGAGAGAGGGAGAGGAGTGAGGAGAGAGAGAGGGAGAGAGGGAGGTGAGATGCACAGTCAGTTACTATACAGAAATCGTAGGATTTTCTAAATGGTGACACAACAACACATCCAAGTTAAACAGAGGTATATATTAGTAATTCTTGATCTAAAAGCAATATTGTGATTTTCAAAAAGAGTTTTGATCCCAGTGACTATCTCATTTAAAAATAGTAATTATTGTTACATTCGAAGGATAGGAAACATTAAAACTAGGGATGCATAAATACAATTTGTTTACAACTGCGTACTAGTACAAGTGTGTGTATTTTGGTACTTGCTGATACTGAAACTTAATTAGAATGAAGCAGTCAGGAGCATTGTGTAAAATAGTGTAATTATTAATTCAAACATTTTCATTTAATTAAAAACTTTATTGTTCATTTCTGGAACAGTCCATTTTTATTTAGCATTTTCCCACATTACACCGCCAACAATTAGACTTTCCCTGTGGGATCAATAAGGTATCTATCTATAAATCAGTAATATAAGATGCAACAAGGGCGGCACGGTGGCGCAGCAGGTAGCGCTGCAGTCACACAGCTCCAGGGACCTCCAGGGACCCAGTTGACTGTGACTGTGAGCAGATTGTGAGTGAATGTGTGAGTGTGTGTTGCCCTGTGAAGGACTGGCGCCCCCTCCAGGGTGTATTCGTGCTCCGGACACACCACGACCCTGAACTGGATAAGCAGTTACAGATATTGAATGAATGAATGAATGAGTGAATGAATGAATGAAGATGCAACAAGCTCTTGATATGCATTTGCACAGTGGTGTGCATCTTTGGGCGTCGTTAAATGATAACAGCTGAGAAGTTCCACACTTGGGAGTGTTCATGTATTGGCCGTGTTAATTTAAGAGCAGCGGCCTGATCTATGGCAGCGGATCCAATTCTAAATTCGCAAGCGGAGTAAATAATTATATTTAAGGAAAAAACACGTTGGGCAACGAACAGTGCTCTCACAAATGAGAAAACGTTTCCCGGAAAGTAAACAATTCACTTTGAGTAAAGAAAAGCCCACCTTTTGCAGCAGACTCACTGCTCTCTGGTTCTCCCGCAGTCCGCTTTGCTTGGGTTGCCATTAATGATTGTGAAATAATTCCAGATCGCTGACATTTTGTGTCGTCTGTTCATTAGCGCCGCAACGTGCACTAGGCACAAGGTATCAAATTATAACTTTTATCACTGTGAGGAGTTGGTGTGTTCTCCTCGTGTCCGTGTGGGTTTCCTCCGGGTGCTCCGGTTTCCTCCCACAGTCCAAAAACACATTGGTAGGTGGATTTGGCGACTCAAAAGTGTCCGTAGGCGCCCCCTCCAGGGTGTATTCCTTTCTTGCGCCCAATGATACCAGGTAGGCTCTGGACCCAACGCGACCCTGAACTGGATAAGCGCTTACAGATAATGAATGAATGAATAAATTAACTTTTATCACTAATTATTTTGCACACTTTTTAAAGAGAATGTTGATAACGGTACTTTTCTTCTGGTAACAGCTCAGTTAAATCACTAGGCTATATCTAAAAGCCGTTGTCTGTGTACTGTTTATTCTAACAGTAAATGAGTTTAGGAGTCCAGCATTCTGAGCTCTATGTGTTTCCGAGGCTGATCCTCCTCCAGTTTCTTCATGTTTATTAGTGAATCTTTTCTGGACTCTTCCTGTGGCGCTGCAGCTGCTGAGCTACTTCCTCATAAACAGGAAATAGAAGGGATGTGTTTGTGTCCAACAGGAAGAGCTGAAGACTTTTATATCCCCCACACTCCAGCTTTTTATCAATAACCTTCAGCATCCCCAGTCCCCTCCAGTCAAACACGCCGGGGAGTGTGAGACAAGCACGTGGGCCTTGTGAACACAACACCACCTGACAGCTCATGACACTCGGAGGAGGACACTAAGTGTCCGGATCTGTAATGCCAGGTTGGCTTTGTGCACCGAGAGACTGAGAGACTCACTGTGTTGTCTTGGTCTCCAGGCCTCGGATGACTGAGGTATCACTAGGTATTGGGTCAACAACCTCCATTTTGGAGCATTTCTTTTTGGTCCATTATAACAATACTGAATTATGTAATAAATGTGAAATGTTAATAAAGTGGGTACGAGGTTTGGTTCCAACAGCAAAGTTATGTTAATCTGTTTAATTTAAAAACAATTTAAAAAGGCATTATTTACTGTACTCTAGATAAACTTGTCTCCGCTATATGACAAAAAGACATAATACAGGATTATAGTTATTATATATCATGATATTTTTCTATATGGAATCAGTTAAATACTGTGGACCTTCACAGTAGAGTGAAGCTGGGGGTTATTCCAGCAGTGTGTGTGTAAGCCTTGATTAATGGTGTTTAGACACTCATCCAGATTTATTCCAGTCTAGGTGTGTGTGCATGTGTTACTGTACAAGTGTTGAGTGTGTCTGTGTGTTACTGTACAAGTGTTTTGAGTGTGTGTGTGTGTGTGTGTGTGTAGAGGGGATGTTTTTACCCTGTAAGGCAGTAAGGGCATTTCTGAGCTGTTTGCTGAAGCGCTTAATGCCAGTGTAAGACACTTTGGAATGCTAACTGACGTAGCAGAATATGTGTGTGTTGTGTGTGTGTGTGTGTGTGTGTGTGTGTGTGTGTGTGTTTGTGTGTGTGTGTGTATATATATATATATATATATATATATATATATATATATATATATATATATATATGTATATATATATATATATATATATATATATATAGATAGATAGATAGATAGATTGATATAAAATATGGAGCATATAATTTAATGAGTTGAGGTACTGATGTTGGATGCTTGGATCTGGATCCCAAAAAAATACTCCAGAAACACTGCATGTAGCTCCAACCATCAACAAATCATGTTTCACCTGTTCCACTGACAGCCCACACATTGGTACTGAGCATGTTGACATCATGTGCAGCTGCTCCAGTGCGTTTCTTTCTGCGATTTTCTGTAGAGATTATACACACTGTGTGAGCAAAGGGCGCACCTTAAAGGGGCTGGTGTCTACAAGTTTCTGGACTTATTTTAGCTGCATTGCCATTCAGAGGGATGTAGGGCTGCAGCAGTGTAAGTGGAGGATTTCCTGAAAGGGAGTAAAAGGTTTCTTTGATTCATTGTTTCTCTTTCATTTAAACACACACACACACAAACACACACACACACACACACACACACACACACACACTCTTCTTGGCTTGTTTCCTGGAGCATTTGGGACCTGGATACACCCAAAAGTGAATGTTAAGTTCAAAATCCCATCCAATCTATGGACATAATCCTGCACCACATTTTAAAATGAAGGTGTTCTAAACACTGCTAATTTGGAGCGCAGTAAATAACTTGTGTGTTTTGACCATGTTTTGTCTTTCAATCTCTGTTGTCTTTAATGTTACCAAGTCAACAGCCACAGGAACACCATTCCGGCATCTCAGATCTCTCATGTATTGCATGGGCCTCTATTGCTCCAGAGAATTCAGCTCCACAGCTCTACAGCCCAGTGTGTGGATGGGGGGGGGGTTGCTGGGGCGATAAACTACTGGTTGGGAGTGTTGCTTGTGATTCAGAATTAACAACATCTGTATCTAATGGAAAAAATAACTTATGATAGATGGGTATTAGCAGGTTTCCATGAGTTTTGGTTATATTGTGTGTGTGTGTGTGTGTGTGTGTGTGTGTGTGTGTGTGTGTGTGTGTGTGTGTGTGTGTGTGTGTTTTCTTTTCCATGCCATCCTATGTGCAGTGAGTAGATAAAGCTCATATCTGTGGAGCAGGTGCGTAACTATCTGGTCCTTTGCTTTGATAGCAGTGTGTCCACAGGTGCATACACTAGGGTCCAAAACTAGACCTCAGTAAAGTGGATTGCTGTTTTTAAAGACTTCTGCTCAAGTGCATCAGTGAGTACAATAGTCTACTTTATTCATCAGTTCCATTTGTTCCTGGCTCCTTCTCTGTGATTAATTTGATGGTGTTTAGCTGCTGAGACTGGGTTACACCGCTGACTTTGGAGCTTTAGCTTTTGT
>NW_027101319.1:62500-80000 GCF_029633855.1 Hoplias malabaricus
AATTTATTAAGATATTTGAGGATGTTTATAGTGATATCTGGGTCAACTTCCACACTACACACATCATTGTCCGGGACACACATTTTAACTTCAAATTCCACATTCCTCCGGGTGACTGTGAGGAGTGTAGTGTGTTCTCTCTGTGTCTGCGTGGGTTTCCTCCGGGTGACTGTCTGTGAGGAGTTTGGTTTGTTCTCTCTGTGTCTGCGTGGGTTTCCTCCGGGTGACTGTCTGTGAGGAGTTTGGTGTGTTCTCCCTGTGTCCGCGTGGGTTTCCTCCGGGTGACTGTCTGTGAGGAGTTTGGTGTGTTCTCCCTGTGTCCGCGTGGGTTTCCTCTGGGTGACTGTCTGTGAGGAGTTTGGTGTGTTCTCCCTGTGTCCGCGTGGGTTTCCTCTGGGTGACTGTCTGTGAGGAGTTTGGTGTGTTCTCCCTGTGTCCACGTGGGTTTCCTCCGGGTGACTGTCTGTGAGGAGTTTGGTGTGTTCTCCCTGTGTCCGCGTGGGTTTCCTCCGGGTGACTGTCTATGAGGAGTGTGGTGTGTTCTCCCTGTGTCTGCGTGGGTTTCCTCCGGGTGCTCCGGTTTCCTCCCACAGTCCAAAAACACACGTTGGTAGGTGGATTGGCGACTCAAAAAGTGTCCATAGGTGTGAGTGAATGTGTGTGTGTGTCTGTGTTGCCCTGTGAAGGACTGGCCCCCCCTCCAGGGTGTATTCCCACCTTGCACCCAATGATTCAAGATAGGCTCTGGACCCCCTGCGACCCTGAACTGAATAAGCGCTTACAGATAATGAATGAATGAATGAATATCAATATCAGAAATATATTGTATCGACCGAAATTATATATCGGAAATATATCATGATATAAATTTTGGCCGTATCGTCCAGACCTAGTTAATGATGGTCCTGATATATTGCAGAATTCCACTTTAAAATCCACCTTAAACTGAAGAAGCAGCACATTCTGTTAATACTCCATACGGGTTTCTAGTCTGTAACATTTCTCTGTGAAACCCCAGGACATATCCACACCATGTCCTTGCTAGAGGCATATAAAGCCCCCCAGCACTGGGCGATGGAACAGTGGAACTGTGTTCTCTGGAGTGATGGAGCTCCATTCAGTTTTTCTGGGACGAGTTGTGACGAGAATATTGTTTGGGATCCAGAGCTAATCATTACACGTCAGAAACACCCGGTAAGAAAGTGTCCACAAACTTTTGCTCATATGGGGCAGATATAAGTGTGGATGTGAAGGGGTTAACCGGACTCTAAAGCCTTTAAAAGCCTCATGGTTGAGTGGGACACAAAAGAAAGAAAGAAGGGGCTCTTTTTTTTCATACTTTGCTCAGAAAGTGCTGGGACACATGAGTGAGCAGTGTATGAGGTCACAGAGAGCCAAGTTAATGATAAGACACACACACACACACACATGCACACACGCTTTGAAGTTAACGTACACTCTCTGCAGGAAACTCCCAGGAATGATGTGTTAATTAACAACACACTCTTCCATGTTAACACTGTATTAACACTTTTAGGCCCAGGCCTCTGCACTATGTGGCCAAAAGTGTACGGACGCCGTCTTGGTCAGTACTGCTCCTGGAGGAGGCTTTCGACTCATGTGCAGCTGCTCCAGAGCTTGATAGTGATATTTCTATAGAGTACATCATTTGTAAATTATATAATACTTTAATGAGAGGTTTTATTTTCAGGTGCGAGAGGGCTCTTCCTGGGTGTGTGTGTGTGTGTGTGTGTGTGTTTACACAGAGAGTGTTCACTCTTGTTTGGACAGGTTTACACTCATTTCCACCCAGGAAAACAGGCTCACACCCAGATTAACCTCACTCACACACACACAGAGGTCTTTGTCCATCTCTCTGTAGATCTGCCGATGTATCTGTCAGTCTGTTTGTCTTTGTGTCTCTCCTTCCGTCTGTCTGTCCCCCCCCCTCCTTCTGGAGTGTAGTAGAGATTAATGCTGTGTGAACTGACCTGTTTGGAGTGAGGTGGCCAGTGGAGCTGGGGTGTGAAAACATTTGCACACAGCTCTAGATGAATTTGATAAGAATAACTTCAGTTAATGCTCTCCTACTTCTCTCTTGTGAATCATGAAAATATGTGGTTGGTCTTGTTGTGCACTGGTTTAGTTTACATTTACATTCTCTCTCTCTCTCTCTCTCTCTCTCTCTCTCTCTCTCTCTCTCTCTTTCTCTTTCTCTCTCTCTCTCTCTCTTTCTCTTTCTCTCTCTCTCTCTCTCTCTCTCTTCTCTTTCTCTCTCTCTCTCTCTCTCT
Organism: Hoplias malabaricus; assembly: GCF_029633855.1. NCBI lineage: Eukaryota > Metazoa > Chordata > Actinopteri > Characiformes > Erythrinidae > Hoplias > Hoplias malabaricus. Next base: position 64,792 of record NW_027101319.1, read on the forward strand.
CTCTTTCTCTTTCTCTCTCTCTCTCTCTCTCTCTCTCTCTCTCTCTCTCTCTCTCTCTCTCTCTCTCTCGTGTGTGTGTGTGTGTGTGCACACAAAGGACCATATCATGTTGTGGTAACAAAAACCTGTTTACACACTCACATTTTGGGGACTTCAAAGTGGTCCCCACAATGTAAGCCATTACATTTTAAGGCCATGGCATGTATTACACTTAGGGTAACATTAGGTGTAGGGATAGTGTTAGGCTTAATGTTATGTTTAGGGGAAGGGTTAAGTTTAGAGATCAGTTTCGGAGAAGAGTATTTCATGTGGATGTTGTAAAGTTAATTCAGCAAAAAAATAATAAAACTCAAAGTCTTTGTAATGGCCCCACAATGCATGAAAACTGTGTGTGTGTGCGTGTGTGTGTGCGTTTGTGAGTGTGAGAAACAGTGGTGTGGGAGCCGTTTTAATGGTGAAATGTTTCCTGGCTGTGAGAGTTTAGAGCAGCGTTCCCGCCTCTGGCACATTTTACTCAACTCTAAACCTCAATAAACCAATATTCCAATCTTTTATTATCTATAAACTGACATGCAAACATGCAAACAATTATTCCTGGACATATACCGTTTATGGGGCAGTGCTTTAAGCATTGGCCCTATTATCAGGAGAAGACCCATGATGCCTCAAGAGAGCACCACTGACCTCACTCTGGGTGCAGAGTTGAGCCCTTCACACAAACACAGTGCTGACCAGCACAGGCACCTGTTAACTGTCGTGATCCTTTTGTGGGGTTGACATTCTCCTGCAAGTGTGTTGAGTCCTGCGGTGTTGTCTTTGCGACTTCACATGCCTCATGGGAATCACACGCTGTCACCATCCCAGGTTAGTGGGATTGTTTAATTGGTGGAGTCTTAGCCAATGGGAGCTGTCGGTGGATTGATAACTGGCAACAAAAAAGGGCTAAAACTTGAGAAAAGTCAAATCAAACTCTCAAGGCTTTGAGTTAACTCAGTACTGGAGGATTTCAGGACTCCAGATCCATCCTCCAGAGTTTCAGTGCTGTCTTTCTGTATGAATGCTGTAGTTTGGATCATTAGGAATGAAAAGGTGCTGTATTTGTATGATTCAGAACTGCTTTAATGTTTGACTTGTCTTCTTATTTCATTATTTTTGCTCTGTCTCTGTTGGTGTTGGTGTCATTTCCTTCCGACCCGAGGGCAAATGTTCGGAGTCTTGTATTTGTTCTGCAATATTTCATATCTTTTATTTAATGCTCTGTTGTTTGTTCTCTAAATTTTTCCCCGTGTCACAGAGCTATGAGGAATCCACTCACTCTGAGCTCTTTGTGTGGCTCAGACTCAGTCTGCTGTGTGTGTTTAAAGTTTAATGATGAGAAGGAATGTCTTAAATTTATTAGAGAAAAAAAACAGCATTTTTTGGGAGACATGGATTTTTAGAGAAATCCTTAGTGATTCCTGAAAGATGAGTGGTTTAGAATTTTCTGGTATTTTTAGGAGACCAGAAGGCCAGAGGTTTTTGTTATATTTATCTGGGAGACCTCAGTTCTCTCTGGAAGATCAGGTTTTTCTGGAAGACCAGCATTTTCTTAGAGTTTTCTGGTTGGCTGGAGTTTTCCTAGAGATTTGAGGAAGGCCATTTAGCTGGAAACTCTGGATATTTGAACCATGTTATTAGGCGCCCTGCTATTTGTCATTGATGTGACCCAGTTAAGTGTCAAGAACCGATTTTTCTTTTTATTTCATCTGTGCTTGCTCTCGTTAAAAAAAAAAAAAAGTAGTGGATGAATGCCTTTATCCCTCAGACAACTTTCCATGAGATAAGGATCTTTCCCAGTGACTGGAGAGAACGGTGTTCCTCAGGGCTCAGTGCTAGGACCGTGTAAAGTGTGTGTGATAGAGTGAAAGTGAGGAATGTAAACACTCTGCTGGTGGGGATATAAACCAGAAGAACACACAGAGAGTGTCCCAGAGCTTTTGGAACTGAAGAACCTTGTGTTTGAAGGTCTTCAGCTATGGGTGGTCTGGCAGAACCGTGCTCTTATCTCTTAGAACTTAGAGCTGATGACTAAAGGCAGAGCTGACACTGGCAGGGTCTTGAACTGGGATTTGGGTTTTAAGGGCTTTGCGTTCATGCTCTTAGTATGTTGTGGCTTCTGAGTTGCTACTTGATTCCTGTCAGTGGTTCTTCCGTCTTAAGTCTTGGTTTCTCCTCTTATTCTGAAGAAGGTCTTTCTCTGGAGCCTTGGTTCCTTTCAGTGGTTCTTCTTCATGCTTTTAGCATGAGTTACTACTTTAATTTAAGCCACGTGGACATTAGTGAGGTCAGGTACTGATGTTGGATGATCAGTTCTGGATCACAAACACCACTCCAACTCATCCCAAATGTATTGGATCAAGCTCCAGAACACAGTTCTTAGATCCTCAGATCCCAGGGCTTATTGCTATTGTTCTAGAACAAAAGAACTGGTTAATGGGGGGAAACTAAAATGTTTGTTGTCTAATCACATGCACAACAATATCTGAGAGTAGGATCTGGAGAAATGCTGAAGAGCAATGGCAGCAGGACTGAAATGGTGTGTTCTAACCAAAATAATAACAACATATCAATAGAAATAACAATGGATCCATAGAAATGTCTGGTTACATTGACTTCACCTGACATTTAAGGCTGGTTCCTTTTTCATTTCTTATATTACTGGACTTTTTTTGGGTTATATGAGGTTTCATTCCAACAAAATACAAACAGGAAAATAAGGTACAAACCAACAAACAAAAAATAGAGGTCCACTGATGCAAAGCCAGAACAGTCATGGGAGCATTAACAAGTAAAAGTCTTGAAGTGCGTTACATGAAGGTTATGCAAACCATAGGTTCCCCTCCTGTTTATGACCATAGTCCTCTGTATGGTTCAGTGCAGCCACAACAGACAACACCACAACTGACCTGTGAACTCAGCCCTAATGTGAGCCCCCTGGGCCCGCTTCCCTGGGAAAAGCCTGTCACAGCGTGGTGTTACATCAATGTGTGACAGGAGCAGTTTGTTTTTGGTGTTGAGTCAGTTATAAAGCCTTGTTTTGTGGCTGTCAAAGCGGAGAAGCTGACATCTCTCATGAATATGTGGATGGAAAAGACAACAGTGTGTTTAGGGTCATTGAGGCAGGTCCAAGTTTCTGTCTTTAGACGTGATGCTGTCGACTGATTTATTAATAATCCCATAAAAACAGTAGTCGTAATGTTTTTAAAACTTGAAAGTTCAGCATTTATACAGTAGTTTGGCCTGGTACCAGTCTGTCCCAGTGTTTGGGAACCATATGCCCAAAAGTATTCAGACACCCCTTATAAAGGTCGACTGTGGACACTGTGTATAAGCAGCTGCACCTAAAGTCACCATTTTGAATGTGAAGTGTGGGTTGGAAGGCCACCTCAATATTGGACTGTGGAGCAGTGAACTGCATTATCTGGATTTATCTTTTGTTTTTTATTTTTTTACTCTGTGTGTGGTTACTACCTCCCTCCTTGCTTTCCTCTCTCGCTTCTCTCTCCCTCCATCTCACCCCTTCATCAGTTGCACTGTTCTCTCTCACTCTCTCTCCCTCTGTCTTTCTCTCTGCACCTGGCTCTGTCTGTAGTTCTGGCTCTGATTAAAAGCTACACACACACACACACACACACACACAAACACACAGATTTGGCTCAGCAAAGCAACATCTGTGAACCACAGCATGAGACTCTTCCACAACCAGGAGAGAAAGAGAGGGGGATAAAAGAGGACAATGAAGAAAGGAGGAGAAGAGAGGGATATATAGAAAAGGTTAGGAAAGGGTAAGACAGGTTAATACAGATGGAGAAGAGAAAACGGTGGGAAATGTAGATTACGTGCAAAAAGAGTAAATTAATGAGAAGAGAGAAGAAATATGGGAGGAAGGGAAGAGAAGAGAAAAAGCTAAATCAGGAGAGACGATAAGAGACGATAAGAGAGTAGAGGACAGAAAATGACGAGAAGAGGTGTGAGGAGAGATATGATGAAACTGATGAGAGGAAAGAAGTAAGTGAGACTAATAGAAGAGGGAAATGGGTGTAATCCTAAGAGAAAGAAGGTGGAAAGGATGTGATACAGAGTGAAAAGAGAGGTAAAGAGGAAGGGAATAAATCGATTAAATGGTGGGAGGAAAAAAGACAAAACAAAGTTGACAGGAAGAGAGAGAGGAAAGGAGAAAAGAACAGAGCAGAAGAGAAGACACATGAGGAGAAGGATGAGGGGAAGAGTAAAGGAGTGAAAGGATGGAGAGATGAGTGAATGAGTCAGGGCTGTCTGCGTGTCGGTGAACGATGTTGATTTTGTGACTCAAATTGGCTCACTCTCTCTCCCTCTGTAAAAAATATCCTCTCTTGTCCCGGAAAACCTAGGGGTTACTGTAGGTCAGATTTTCTTTACAGGAAACAATGACTGATGCAGTGTTTGGCCAAAAGTATTTGGATCCCAGCATTTCTCTTTGCTGCGGTAACAATGTCTATTCCTCTGAAAAGCCTTTACACTAGATGTGATGGAAAGTTGTGAGTATTTGATGGCATTCAGCCACATAAACATTAGCAATGTAGGGAGGTGTTGGATGATTCTGGATCCAAAAGATACACTTATTACCTCTGTCATGATGGTGGGGACCCACTCTATGGAGCATAAACAAGTTTCTTAAGAAATCTAAGCAAATTGGTCCTTGTACTGTATTGAAATAATGCAAAAATAGCGCATAATCACTTTAATAAACATGGAATAGTTAAAGTATGACTGTAGCTGAAGTTCCTCTTTACAGGAACAGTCCAGATACTTCTGCACATGTTGTGTAGATAGAAGGAAGACCACACATTCTTTTTAAACTGTGGCTGACCTCATGGAAATGAAGTGTTTGATCTATGTGTGTCCTACTGGTTACATCAAATGGACTGTGAATGTGTGTGTATGTGTGTGTGTGTGTGTGTGTGTGTGTGTGTGAATTCTTCTCCATTGTGATTCACTGTTTTTGCTCCACTTTGCTTCCATTGAGAAGAATGACTCAGTTAACCCAAAGTAGTATATAGCTGTTAAAGGGCAATTCCACCAAGACTTCCAAAATTCTTTAATCAGTTCATTGTTTGAGGTGTAAACAAATGGCGCTTTTCCACTGCATGGAACCTACACAACTCTACTCTGCACGGCTCTTTTGCTTTTCCACTGGCCAAATCTGGTACCTGGTCCCTGCAACTGGATATGTTTTCAGTACCAGCTCATTCTGGGTTCCAACCGTGCAGAGTAGGTACTAAATTGTGATGTGTAAACTAGGGCTGGGCAATTAATCGAAAATTAATTGAAATTGAAATTCAGAACTTCTGGTCGAGGGTGGCACGGTGGTGCAGCAGGTTAGTGTCGCAGCTCCAGGGACCTGGAAGTCGTGGGTTCGATTCCCGCTCCGGGTGACTGTCTGTGAGGAGTTGGTGTGTTCTCCCTGTGTCCGCGTGGGTTTCCTCCGGGTGCTCCGGTTTCCTCCCACAGTCCAAGAACACACGTTGATAGATGGATTGGCGACTCAAATGTGTGTGTGTGTGTGTGTGTTGCCCTGTGCGCCCCCTCCAGGGTGTATTCCCTCCTTGCGCCCAATGATTCCAGGTAGGCTCTGGACCCCCCGCGACCCTGAACTGAATAAGGGGTTACAGATAATGAATGAACTTCTGATCGACATAATCTTGTCTATATTGATTATATATATTTTTTATTCTGTTACGTCCACACTGTACTGTCCCTTTAAAACCATGCTACCAAGCTGTAGTCACGTAAACGCAGAGGCCGACCAAGCGACTCGAGCAGCTAGTACCAAAGAAAAACACAGCATCTGTGGTTTGGACGTGCTGTGTTTTGACTATAATTAATACGACACTGAACAGAAAGTCAAATGTAAATGTTGAGAAACGCAGAGACCAAAGCACAATCACACACCAAATATAAACAGTGCTCAAAAAACGAGAGTAAAAAGCTCCCAGCAACATTAGAAATATATCCCATATTTAATACTGGAGCATATTTACAGTACAAGCCTCGTCACTGAACTATGATTCAAAAATACAAAATAATCGTTCATTAATCGTAATCATTGTAAAATGTACAGTTAATCATGATATTGATCTGAGCTCATATCGCCCAGCACTAGTGTAAATCCTGCAGAGTGCTGATTGGCCAGACCCATGTAAATCACCATGAAATGCAGAGCTCATTCAAATCCAGCACAAATTCCCTGCCTGTAAAATCAACAGCCTTCACGTTTATTTTTAATCGGACTCACAACGGCAGCTCATAACTTTACCTCGAGGTGTTTTGAAGAGGTTTAAATGCTCCTTGGATCAGTGGCCAATGAAAATTTCCAGTGAAAGCCGAACGTGCAACAAGTAAAACTGCTTTCCGAGAACTGGGGTCCGGAGCTGTGTTTGGTCCAAAAATCAAAAACAACACACGAATACACGATGAGTAAATAGCGCCTTATACTGCCATCGTTGTTGTGGTTTTCAGAGCAAGATTCCTTTTAGAGACAGGGTTTTGCGATGGCACCAGCTCCATTTCGTGGGGGAGAACTGCCAGTGGAAAAGGGACAAGCTTTAATCGAGTCGAGCCAAGCCGTGTTGAGTTGAGTTGAGTGTAGAGCCGGACCCATGGGGTGGAAAAGCACCAAAAGTGTTTGAGATAGTTTTGATGTTAAATTGCTGATTGAAAAAAACATTAGAGTTGTTTTCTTGCTGATGCAATAGTCTCTACTCTACTTTAGATGTTGGAACTTTTCTCTGAGGATCTGATGGCACTCAGCCACTTACACTTTAGTGAAATCAGGGACTGATGTTGGATGATTAGTTCTGGGTCATAATCACCAGTGCATCTTGTTCCAGAGGTATTGGATGCAGCTCCATGACTCTGGAGAACACAGTTCTGCTGTTCCACAGCCCAGTTCAATGGTGTTGGGGGTGGATGGAAGTGTGGTGGGGGGTGTGGGTGATATAACCCTCACTGATTGAGTCATTTCACCAGATATAGTATGATCAGTAGACTGCCTCCGATCGTGCTATATTCTCTAAAGGGATGTGAACCTAGTGAACTCTGGTCAGCCCTTCGTCTCTGTCTCATGGTGAAGGATGACCTCCGCTAATGTGCGCTTAGTGCTGAGCGTGTGCCAGAAATCTCCCTAAAGAATGCATGCATTGCAGCTTTGTGGTTCTTAAAGTCCACAGCTCTTACACTGCATGGTACCGATACTTAGAGAAAGATGAGAACTTAATCTGGACACTTGAAGAGATGGTTCTGTAGAAAAAAGTCAACATTTAGACATGTGAGTTCAACCAGGATGGAGAGCCAAGATGTTGTATGGCTTTATTTAATCCAGAGACCCCAAGGTACATGTTCTCTTTTAAGAAGTGGTGCCTGGTGTATGTTAGCACATAGCTCCAAACAGTAGCACCCATTCAGAGACTTAATTTTGTCCTATTACAGATTTTTTCTGAAAATATTGTGGATTGGACAAGGTTTTGGATTATACGATTAAGAAAATCCCATTCATTTCTGTCATCAGGTCCATCTTAGACCTGGAATTCCTTATTTAAGCGTGACATATACTATGCTATGAGTATGAGAACATTGTTTTTGGCTATGTCACTATGTTTGAGCTAATGGGAAAGTTTTGTCCACTTTATTTTGGGCCAAACTATGGCTTTAAGAGTGAGATTAAGGCTGTGGTCTCTTAGACATGATCTCCCGCTGATAGATCCAACAGAACTCCGTTCCCTCCACAGAGAAAGTTGTAATTTAGCGAATTAGCTGGCATATTTGTGTGCGTATTTGCCGTGGGTTGGTGACATGCAGAATTATGGGGCATGAGCCTGGCACCAGCTCGGTTTGGACGGTTTTGGACAGTTCTGGATGCTTCACGCTGAAGTGAAACTGAGCGTTCCCCCAGAAGCTGCTAGCAGTAATTAGCGGCTAAGCTTGTCTCTGAGCTCCTCTCTTTACACTCAGTGACCTGAGAGCTCCCTGCTGATCCGGGATCAGCTCCTTTTTCTGTTTCATTCTCAATAAATTTGATTATTGGTCATGCTTCATAAGACACTGATTCTGTATCAGCAGCTTTCTCAGAAATCTTTAATCCAGAGGCAATCGTTGGACCGCAGACTCCATTTTTCTCGATTTCTTGTCAATTCCTCATTTTCGTCTGCTGTTATTTCCATTTGATTTTCTCGGATGCAGAATTTTATATCCGTTTTAATTGTAATGGAAAGAGTTTCCAAAATATTTGCTAATTAGGATTGGGCAACACCCTAGCAATCAATTAGCAACAGTGCAGCCAATTAGCAAAACACTGTAACTACAAAGCCTATATAGATATATAGATATATAAAGACTATAAAATCTGTAACATCATAGCAACCACCTAGAAGTATCTCAGCAACCATTAGCAATGCTCTAATCACATACCAACAACCTAGCACGTTTAAGGCACTTAGCAACACCATTTTAGCCGTCTATCAATGCTAACAACCATGTAGCAACACTATAAAAATGGTAAAACCATAGCAATCAACTTGTAATGCCATAGCAACCACTTAGCAATACACTAATCATTTAGAAACTACCTACCACAACTTAGCAACCATTTAGTAACACAATTACACCCACCTAGTAACAACCTAGTAACCGTAAAGCAACACCATAGAAACTATAACATCTTAGCAACCGTCTTATTGCTTTGCAGTCAATGCATATAAATGTAAGTGTAGTATATACCCTTATCAATTTAATACCTGATATGTTCTCTATACGAGGCTTATGAATTGCATATATTATTTTAAGAATCAGAGAGATGGAAGAGGATCGTTTCTTAATTTTTTTTTATCTCTGGTGTTTTTAACTTTTTAAAACATTTTTAAGGCACTCCAAAAATGTTCCCCGAGTGGCTGTCTGCTGTGTGTGTGTGTTCAATGCCATGGATTGGTTAAATGTAGAGGTTGTACAATGACCATAAAGCAGGATTTCACATTCACCTTGGAATACCATAGTAACCACCAAGCTACACAGTATAACCACCTTGAAATTCTATTGCAAAAATGATAATGGTACAGTACAGAGTCAGAAGTCACCAATGGTTATGCTCCATTAGTTTCCATAGTTACGCTACAATGATTTCAGTGGTTTTGCTCCACCCATGTCTGTGGTTATGCCATCGCAAGGTTAGGCTGAGCTGGAGGAAAGAGAAAGTGAAAGGAAACAGGAAAAATGGCTCATTTTGTTTCTGCTTTTTGGGCGAAGGATGAAGATACTGAGCACATTGTTCAGACTGATGCTTTTACACAGTCGTGTTGAGCTGCAGGCAGAAATCAGGCCTCATTACAGAAAAGATGAAACAAGGCAGAATTTAATTTGAAGTCTGAATTGATGTAAGGCATCAATTGTGCTCATCCAGACTAAAATTTCTTTTCTGATTGGTTCAGTGAAAGTAACAGACCTCTCGAGGAGACTTTCAGCACATGTGTCTGGACACTTCAAAGGAGAGCCACTCTCACGATTTGTTTAAAAACTTACACATGCCTCGGCCAGAGGAAACCAGAGAGATTCACCAGTTTCTCAATCAAATAAACCACAATAAAAACCACTCTCTCCAACACACAGCTGCAGCCCTGAGGTCAGTTACTCACCAAAATACAGGGAATCCTTTCTCATCCCACAATATCCAACAATATCCCACAACATCCTGCTCTAATCACATTCTTCCAGCTTTTCGGAGTCAAGCAGACCACCTCCAGAGTCAATACTTACAACATTCAGACAAATAAGAACAAAACTGCTGGAGGAATCCAATCAAAAACATCCGCTGTGCTGCAAAAACGGCTTGCGTTCAACCAAGCAGTTTTACCCACTAAACAAATCCACTGTAAAATATTGCCGTATTGAGTTTTGAAATTGAGATACTTCTTTGACAGATTTTTTTTACATTTCTTTTGACAGGAATTTAACAGAATGTATATACTTTTGTTCTGTCAACTTACTGTCACCTGATTTCCATGGAAACGCTGTACCTGTTTCCGCTGTTCCCATTTCCATGGTTACACTACTCCCACCTCCAGTCCACCCTTTTCCATGATCCATTTTTACTTTCCACCCACTTCTGTGGTTTTGTTTTTTAGAAGTTAATTTAAAAGTGTCCTAGAAACAAACATTTTAACATTTTTAAAAATTAAACTATCAAAAGTTTAAAGCTGTAAAAGTTTAAAAGTGAAATAGTTTAAAATGAATGTGTCTGAATAGGTTTAGTGACCTCTGAGTGACCCCTCAGCAGCAGTGTGTTGTTTTAGACGATCAGGAAGCTGTGGTTTTAGAGTAATTACTGACTGGGTTTATATATAACACTATTACACCATGCCATACACCTGCGCTCTGTGTGTGTGTGTGTGTGTGTGTGTTTGTACAGCTGGGAAATAGACAGGAGTGTGTCAGGTTAGGGCCCAGCTCTGTACTGAGAGTAGGAGTGTGTGTGTGTGTGTGTGTGTGTGTGTGTGTGTGTGTGTGTGTGTACTTGTCTTCAGTGCTTTGTGATGACTTAATTTAGAAAAATATATATATTAAACCATCAGAAATATATGGCCACATATATTGGCAGACAGTTCTTGAACCTGAAGTCTCTGCAATCTCTACTCTTTTGGAAAAGCACAGTTCCTCTGCCCCACACTGCAGAGCTGAGAGGATTTGTACCCCTCCAGGGGCAACTGACCGTCCCATTTAATACATTCCTATAGAGAATATACTGAGATTTATTGTATTTAAGTTCCACAAACCTTTGAAAGTCCTCTCTAATATAGAAACACCAATAAGTGTGTGTGTGTGTGTGTGTGTATTTGTGTGTGTGTTCTCTGATTTTTCCCTCCAAACATCCTCTTTCCTGTCTCGACAGAAACGTCACAAACTCAAATAGAGCCAGCACACAACCAGACACACACAGACACAAGTATACACACACACACACACACACACACACACTTGCTGCAGTAACTGGAGACTGTTGAGTTTGGCTGAGTTTCATCATCACTGCTGCATCCTAACAGTTTAATAACCTTTAGAGCAAAGAGAGAGAGAGAGAGAGAGAGAGAGAGAGAGAGAGAGAGGGACAGAGAGAGAGGGAGAGAGAAATAGAGAGAGACACAGAGTGACAGACAGAGAAAGAGAGAGAGACACAGAGGGACAGACAAAGAGAGAGACAGAGTTAGAGACAGAGGGACAGAGGATCTGTAATTAACCCTGTATCAGCTGGTGGAGAACATGTCAGTCTTTAATCTCCTGTAGATTTTCAGGGGGCTGAGATTTGTTGACGGTGAATGATTTGCATTAGTTTTGTCCTCATGATTTTCATCAAACTGCTCTGTGCTCTGGAAGTATTTGGGGAGTGTTTTCATTTGCTTTTGGAATGTTTTCACTGTGTTTTCTGAGTGTTTTTGGAGGGTTTTCAGAGTATTAAACTCGGACAGTTTCAGTCTGATTTCAAAATGTTTTCTAGACGTTTATCAGCGTGTTCCTGAGGTGGATTTGGAAGGTTCTGGGAGCGTTTTGAAGAAGGTTCAGTGTTTTGAACTAGTTTCAGGACAGTTTTGTCCAAAACGTTTTAGAGAATATTTAGAGAATTGGAATTGTCCGGTGTCTCAGGAGCGCTGGTTCCGCTCGGCTGCACTGACACTGTGGAGATAAAGATGGGTTTTCCCAGTGTTTTGAGGCTGCTTTGGGAGCGCTTCTGATTATTTTGGAAGTGAATTGTGAGTGCTTTGTGTTGGTTGTCCAAATATTTTCACTGTGTTTTGGGAATTCTTTCCAAGCATTTTGGGAATGTCCTCTGATTGGTTTAGAAGAGCTTTGGGAGGGTCTTTTAGAGAGATTTTTTGAGTGGGTGTTTTTAAAAGTGTTTTGGGAGTGTTGTTTGTTCTGCATGTTGCACTAACCCCCTGGAACAGAGATGGAGTCTGTGGTTAATTATCCGTCCTCAATCTGTTGGCCTTTGCCGAGCTCCGTGTCCAAACCCAGTGTTTATTCACTGTGACGCTTTAACAGCTTCACTTTTGGAGCTCGTTAATTAAGAAGGCGGCAGTAATGAAGCTGTGTGCTGTATATTCTCAGAGCTAAGTGCCACCTTAAAACTACAGTTCAGGGACAAGTCAGCTTCCCCCAATTACACCCCACACACACTCACGCGAAAGTGAGTTCCCAGAAAGTGTTCGGTCAGCCGAAAGGTGACTTATGAATTTATGAATTCCTCGTCATTTACTCCTTCTCCATTTTCTCTTCCACCTCATCCACATCAGCCTCCACCTCCTTCACTTTCGTCTGTGCTCTCCTTGCTCTCTGGGCTCTCCTGTGACCAGCTGATGCTAGGCAAGGTTCTGTATTGCGTCAATCCATATTAATATTGATATTCTGAAGTGATACAAATACAATTCACAGCCGGAACTCTGCAGTTCAGAGTGAGTTCTGTTCAAAACGCTGAGACTTCTTCCTCTTGCTTTTTAGAGGTGAAAGCTTTCAGTGACCTTAACATACTCTACCTGAGATTAAGTGTGTGTGTGTGTGTGTGTGTGTGTGTGTGTGTGCGTGAATGAGCTTCTTTAGACTCACTCACTTCTCGCTGCCGATAAGAGCAGGGGGCTTTGATCTTACTGCCCAAGGCCAAACACACACACACACACACACACACACACACACACACACACACACACACAGAGAGAGAGAGAGAGAGAGAGAGAGAGAGAGAGAGAGAGAGAGAGAGAGAGAGAGAGCTGGTTTAACTCAGAAAAACTGAAATCTGAAGATCCTCATGTTGAGCCCCCATTTGAGCACAGTTAGTTATGCAACAACTCTGTGTGTGTGTGTGTGTGTGTGTGTGTGTGTGTGTGTGTGTGTGTGTGTGTGTGTGTGTGTGCATACGACTGCTGCTTGTTCCCACAATCCTGCTTTACAGGAAATCACATATCTTCCAGCTCTGCAGACGACCCCAGAAAACACGCATGTGAGAAACCCCTGAATCTCAAGAGTTCCTTCGGAGCTGAAGGGCATTATTCAGGAGTTTTGTTTTTCTTCTTGTCTTTTATGAAGGTTGTAGATGGAAGTCCATCGTTTCAGAGAACACTGGTCCCCCGCTCCACAGCCCAGTGCTGCAGGACCTGTACCTTATACCCTTCTGGCAGCCCCTTGGCACTGGGTACGATGACCTTAGATCCCAAACTGCTCCAAACTATTCAGCTTCTCTGGGGTTTTGGATGATTTTACTTCAAAGAGTCTGGAAGGCTTTGATGAAATGTGAACTACTGTTCAGGAGGCGTGTGTGTGTGTGTGTGTGTGTGTGTGAGAGAGAGAGAGAGAGAGAGAGAGAGAGAGAGAGAGACCCTATTTTGTGAGCTGAGGAAAAACCCCAGTGTCGTTGCTTTTCATATGTTACATGGCCAAATGTTTGTAGACACCCCTGCTACTGTAAATGCACCCATTGTGGACAGTAATGCTCTGGAACAGCTGCACAAGTCTGCCACAGGGTTTGAATCACCCAGCACTGGGCTGTGGGGGAGTGGGCTAAAGCACTCTGGACTGACTGGACTGTGGAGCTTCATCCAGTACCTCTGAGTGAAGTTACATAAACGATTAGCCTTCCAGTGTGTGTGTGTGTGTGTGTGTGTGTGTGTGTGTGTGTAGAACCTGTGTTTTACCACCATGTCGTTATACTTTCTGATTTTCAATGAGTGAATATCCACAGTGTGTCTTTGCTTTTGATATCTGTGTGTGTGTGTGTGTGTGTGTGTGTGTCTGTGTTACCCTTATTCTCTGAAGTGTGTTCCAGGAAAGTCATGGTTACTAAATCCACCTGCAGCCACTTAAATACAACAAAGCCACAAAACCACCATCCATACCTGTCAAACTGTGTGTGAGTGTGTGTGTGTGTGTGTGCGCGCGCGTGTGTGTGTGTGCATACGTGCACATTCCTGTGTCTAAACATTTGCTTGCAGGTGTGTACCTGTTTATATGTGGCCCCTTTATTGGAAAAACACTAAGACATATGCTTCTTCATAGTGGCCACTTTAATAGAAACACCCCGCTGCAGAGGCCCGTTAACAGAAAGAAGAAGATCAGTGTTTTTATTAAAGTGGCTGGTTGGTTGAGCTACAAAGAGGTGTTTCTAATAAAGTGGCCAGCGAGTGGAAGCTCTCAGCTATTTCCCATCAACTTCTGCTCCCTTTAGATTCCTGTGTTCATCCTTCTGAGGAAGAGGAGTGTGTGGGAGTGAGGGCTATGTGTTTGTGTGTGTGTGTGTGTGTGTGTTTGGATGTGTGTGTGAAGGTCGTGTGAACAGCAAAGAGAGAGTGTGTTTGGGGATTTCAGGGAGGAAACCATTTGGCAGAACAGCAATACAGCTTTATATGTGAGAATATATTTTATTACACAATTGTCAAATAATTACAGTGGAATTGACTGTGTTTAAGGTTAAAGTGCTTTTGAATGGGTTTAGGCTTGTTTATGCATGGTTTTATTTTTGTTTATGGGTTTAGTACTGGATTAATAGCGGTTTAGAACTGGATTAATACTGGCTTTGTGTGGGGTTATTACTGGATCTGTACAGAGCAAGAATTGAATCTACTTTAGTACAGGATCTATAGGGATTTACTAAAAGGGGTTTGGAAGTGGATCTGTATGATTTTATACTGTATCAGGGCTTTATTACTGGATCTCTAAGGATTTATTACTGGATCTGTTGGTGTTTAATCCTGGATCTGTAGGGGTTTATAACTAGATCAATAGATGTTTACAGGATCTGTAGTGGATTAGTACTGGATCTATAGGTGATTAGATCTATAAAGGTTCAGTTCAGGATCTGCAGGGGTTTGGTGTACTGGGTGTGTCGGGGGTTAGTACCAGATCTGTAGGGCATAGTGTCACATATTTAGCACCACTATCACTGTAGGGGTTAAGTACTGAATTGACATGGGTTTAATACTGGATCTGAATGGGGTTAACTTGTAGGGGGTTAGTACTGGATCTCTAGGGGTTCCATACTGGATCTGTAGGGGTTAATCTGTAGGGTGTTATTACTGGATCTGTAGGGGTTTTAATACAGGATCTGTATGCGGTTTAGTAATGGATCTTTAGGGGTTAATCTGTAGGGGATTAGAACTGGATCT